>NW_019737400.1:409883-413141 GCF_002891405.2 Cryptotermes secundus
TACTCAACTTCCGTTTTTTCTTACGTGCATCAATAAGAGTTTATAATGAAATTTTACAGTTAAGAAAATTTTAAAATTAGAATACACAGAACTATAATTTTGAATGTGGTTTTGTATGGGTGTGAAACATGGTCTCTGACATTAAGGGAGGAACATAGACTGAGGGTGTTTGAGAATAGCGTGTTGAGGAGAATATTTGGACCGAAGAGGGATGAGGTGACAGGAGGTTGGAGAAAACTGCATAATGAGGAGCTTCATACTCGTACTCTCCTCCAAGTATAATTAGAATGATCACATCAAGGAGGATGAGATGGGCAGTGCATGTGGCATGAATGGGGAGAAGACGACTGCATATAGGTTTTTGGTGGGAAAGCCATAAGGATAGGCGCCACTGGGAAGACCAAGGCGTAGGTGGGTGGACAATATTAGAGTGGATCTTAGAGAGATAGGATGGGATGGGATGGATTGGATAGATCTGGCTCAGGATAGGGACCAGTGGAAGACTCTTAGAAACACGGTAATGAACCTTCGGGTTCCATAAAATGCTGGGATATTCTTGAGTAGCTGCAGAATTGGCGGCTCCTCCAGAAGGGCTCAGCTCCATAAGTAAGTAGTAAGTAATATTTCATGAACTTATTTTTCGCCCGTCATCTTGTGGGCCATCAAGAAGCCTTGAGATGGAGATCAGTACGGATTAGCCCATCTTCTGTGCCTGACAATACGAGAGAAATCCACTCTGCCACTGAAGCCATGTAACTGAGCGTGGATTGGACGCGACCGTGAATGTTGAAATGACCCTCTCATTAGCATGGATATAGACGGGGCAGCTACACTTCCCTACACTGAACACAGAGAATTGCAAGTGGCCCTTCCCCCACATCCCATCCGCCCGAGACACCGTCCCCGGAGCCCGGAGACCGAGGTCAGAGGCGACATTGTTCAGNTTTGATTCTTTTAGCTACTTAGAAGGCTGTGGAATGTTGCCGAATGGAAGTCTAAATAGTTTTCAATTACAATATAAAATCGACAGTCACACGTAAATAATAATATTACTGTTGGATTTAAATTTCTCGCAGTTCTCACAGCGGTGACTACTAAACGTCAAAATATGTAGTATTAGTACCTGCGCCAATAAACGAAAGTTTGTCTCATTTTTCAATAATATATTGTGTTTACTGTCCCATTAGTATTTTTCTGGCATGAAAAGTAATTTTTCTGAGATGTCACGTTTGGTAGCCAACTAGATATTCAATGAGGAGCGAAGGGAATGTACTGCCTTGATCTTCAGAGGCAAATAGTAAGACATGTAAGCATGAAGCAAGCACTAAGCTACTTCGGAAACGTCTGTGAACATCCACGTGATTAAAAAGCGTCACAACACAGAGGATTTTCTTTTCACTATGGCTCTACAATATCAAGTGATCGCAATAATATTTACGAAAATAAGCATGTAGACCCGTTGATGGGCAACGACCGCGTGATAAGCAAATATACAACGCCATCTACAGAGTAACGGCTTCACTAACAAACATGTTCCAATGGCAAAAATTGAACTATAACAACGAGGAACAATGTTTTCTATGTGGTCCGTTACGAGATGTTATAAGCGGGACAAACTGGGAGCTGCAGTTAGTGGAGTGGACTTAGTTGGTTGGTGAGTGAGTTAGGGATACGAATGTTGTGCTTCATTCCTTGTGAACTGTTGCTGGTAGCTGATGCACGGAGATTGTTCGGGAACCCAGAGGAAAGAGAACATTCGCCGTTGGTAGCCGCTACCAAGCAATGGCTAATAAAGACGTGACTGTGGATACTAATGCGTGTGAAATAGTAAATCTTAAAGCGTAGTCACATGCTGTATCAGACAGTCCATCATGTGACAAAATGATAGAGTGGTGGCAGTACTGACAACTATTCTTGCTGGAATTGATATCTTTGGAAACAGTTGTGGAGAGTAACATGTCCTATTTTGTAATTCCATGTAGTTCGACGAATTACACAGCATCACATTCCAAATTCTGCAATTTTCGATGTATATTCTTATTTTTATAGGGGCAAGCGATAACGTCGTTGTTTGAGACACTATGCTACAAGCGGGAAAGTCGCGGTTTCGATTCCCGATTAGTTCATTGGATTTTTCAGTTAACCTTCTACTTCCAGTCGACTGGGCCTGTAACAGAAATGAGTACCAGGAATCTTCCTGGAGTAAAGGGTGGATGGCGCGTAATGTTTAAAACCTCACCGCCATTTGTGAGCCGATTGTCTAGAAAAATATGAGAATCTCGACGTCTCACATCCTCATGGGTCTTCACGGCCTGTTACAGAGATAGCTTTACCTTTAGTCTTTAACTTTTAATCTTATTTTTATGCTGAATTTTTATATTTTAATTCCAAACATGATGTCATGATGCTTCAACACAGAATTGAGAAATAATTTGTTATAGGACGCAATATTCGTAACTTATAAGAACAATTGCTTTCAACACAGCTTCTCCATTTTCTATAAAATATTTCGTTGCAAGAACAGCAGGATGTAGAGACATAGAGAAACTATTAAATTTACGGCTCTGAAATCCAAACAGATTTTGGTGTAACACGCTAAGAAAATAAGAAATCTTTTTGAATCTGAGATTCTCACACAAGTGGCTTTTAAATGTGTTATCTTCTGGGCTGTACCTTCCTTTAGTCCAGCAGACATTACCGAAATACACGGTCTTGCATCCCAGAAGCTCGTACGCTTCAAGAAGGCATGTAGGACCGGAGTGTTCTGGGCTCTCTGACATGCCTTTTTAAATTAATATTCCAGCCAAACACCTGGTGCACTTTTTAAGACTTGCAAGGTAGGGGAAATTAAGGAGGGGAGGAACTGGAAGATCAGGGAGCGGTATGCTCACCGCAGCGAAGATTTGCCTGACGTAGGCCTGATTATCCGCTTCGCCTAATTGAAAGTAACTCACAAACTTCGGGTTTGTTTTAACGATAGGAATTCTAAATAACCCTAAACGGAAAAAGTAGTGTATATAGAGAGAGTATCAGTAACAAATATCAAGGACGGTTGATATTACGCCCAAATAAAATAATGTAAAACTCTTATGATATTGAGGAATGCGGATCCGTTGCTAGGCAACGACCGCGAAATGAATGATTGTGCAGCATCCGATGCTAGGTAACTACCCCGCCAATAGACATGAACGCAACAATTCCACTAAAACAATTGACCTGCAACACGGAGGCGGTGGTTTCTCACACTGTCCGTGTCGA
>NW_019737400.1:413489-498669 GCF_002891405.2 Cryptotermes secundus
GTGGCTTATTGAATCACAATCTTGCAGTTCTGCAGCGAAGGGAAATGTGATTTCACTGGCGTTGTACAGTTCCTGAGAGAATATGCATTCAGGAGAAGAAGAGTCTAAGTACATTTGCCTCTACAGTTTTGACATTGCATGCAACAAATTTGAGTCGACACCAATATACTTCGTGAGATTGGAGGTCCCCACAGGGGCAAACATCGAGATGCCATTCTTCTGAGACGTGACGCAGCGTAGTCTGGTAAAGTTATCCAATCAAAGAGGTTCGTATCTGTCTCTGTTTTCTTGTCTATCAGTGTATCTAGGTAACTATCATACATTTCGTATTAGATATTTTGGCGAAATTTCTAGCAGGCGGATCTAGAAGTAGAGCTCTGCCTTTTCATATGAAGATATGCACGGTTTTGATTTCTGCCCTGGCATCGGGTATCCTGAGGTTTTCCGTGGCTTTAATCTGTGCCTCCAAAAGAGTTCTGGGACAGTATATTTTTATTGCTAGTGGGGTGGGACTAAGTCCCTTGTACTGCGGCCACTTCTGGCCTATTGTACCAGCCCCGGATGATCGGTGAGGGTGATTGTGGAGCAATTGGTGGAATGAAGATTGGCAAGGGAAACTGAAGCACTGGGAAAAAACCTGCCCCAGCGCCACATTGTTCACCACAAATCCCACTTGACCAAACCCGGGATCGAACCCTGGCCGCGGCGGTGGGAAGCCAGCGACTAACCGCTTGAGCTACGGCGCGGTCCTTCTAGGATAGTAACTCAATTATGCCACCACCGGTTCCTTTCAAGTCCTTTTCAATTCATTATTCATATTCGATCCTACCATTTGGCGGTGTGCGGTCCAGATACTGACATCATCGTAAAATAACAAACAATCTTTCCCCTTCCAGGCGAAACATTCCGGACGTGAATATATTTACCCCAAACACATTTAAGCCTTCAGAAGAAGTATGAAGATAGGGGGGGTCTACACGACGTCTGCTTGTTTCATTTTGGAAATTATTTCAATTTTGTGGAAATATTATAGCGTATAGAACCGTTCCTAGCTAACGACAGCAAAAGAGACGTTGCTAGGCAGCGGCCAGTGGGCCAATGGACTGGCTAGAAGGCGGTGTTTTCTGTGGTGTCCGCGCCATTGGCTGCTCACGTAAATTAATAACATAATGAGGAGCGGTGTTCTCTACGCAGTCCATGCCCAGATATTATAATCAGGATGAAGTTTAGAGCTTAGTGGTGTTGTGTAATATTCGCTAGAAGGTAAGGCTGTAAAGGGACGACATTGTTAGGGTCCGTTACCAGGAAACGATTAGTGAAGACGTTGAAGACTTTATGTATAATGCGATTACAGTGATCTTTAGAGTGTGCAACCCAGCGAGGCTATTATATTTACTTATAGTTACGAGTTGTGTGTATAAGTGTACAATAAGTCGAGTTACCAATCCAAACCCCAGGTGTAGTCACTCATACGCGTGACAATATATATCAGGGATGCGAAGTGAAACTCATCGAGTGAATTTAACAGTAAGCTCGAGGAGTATAGAAGAGTACAAGAAGTTAGCCTGTGAAAATTTAACGTATGATTTGAAGACTTTATGTGCGCTGTAGTGCAGTGATATTGGAAGTGTGTGATTTATTGAGAGTTTTATAGTTACTGTGTTATAAATCCGCGAAGGCTAGTGCAGATATACCGAAGAGATTAGCGTGGAGTGTTTGTAGTGTGAGAATCAGCAATAGTGTAATAATTAATTGTAGTTATGTCCTGTAGATGTTTAATAAATCCAATTACCAACCCCAACCCAGTTTTTAGTCCCTGATACACGTAGCAATATTTTAGGAGTGGGAGAAGACAGTCTCTTTTAATGCGACTTCAAATTTGTATGGATTTTGTGAATTATTAAACACGATTTCAGTAACAAGACTACATATCTTCGAATAAATGGAAGGTAATGAATTATGAAGATTTGGAAGGGAACAGCCGTGCCCTAATCGAGGTACTAACTGGTCATTTGCCTGGAGAGGCAGAGACGTCCAGCCTGCAGCCAGTCGCTATACCGACTACGCTATCCCGGCTACTAATGGATTAATTAAAACAGAATTTAAATAAAGAGATATCTGGTAACGTTTTCGGAAAGTATAATATTTTTTAGTTTGTCAGTAACTGACTTGGTACAGAAGCTCATTTCATGGCTGATGCCACACAGTCTATGCGTCAGTTGAATGGGTAGTCTATATCTGCAGGCTGTTGTCACATCTCGACTCAAAATTTCTCTATTTATCATAAACGAAGCGGGTGAGTATGAAGCCTGCGCCCCGGGATAAGAATCATTGTGAAACAACTCAGTCTGTGTCATGCATGCAGACGAAATTTACTCCCTAGAAAGAGATAAAAAATAAGACTTGAATTTCCAACCCTTGTACAATATTGACTTGCCCCCACGCATTTACCCCTTCACGACTATTTACCTTATATTCATAAAAGATAAACCTTCCCTGACTGGAGCAACAGCGCAGTATAAAACGTTCACAATAAGTGAAGAAAGAGCAAGTTAAATAATTATGTTTAGAAGGAGAGTAGTCGACAAGGCAAGATACTAACTTGCGCTTCAAGTCATTACATCAGAATATTTATGTATGATAACACAAAGTTTTGTTTTCCTTGGCACTACAGCCCCAGTGGACCTAGGCCTACCTCCATGAACTTCTCCGTTCACTTCGGTTTTTCTAGATCTTACACATTCGGTAGGACTCCTTGGGCGGGTGATCAGCCCGTCGCAAGGCCTCTACCTGTACGCAAACACAGAAAAATGCACACACACACTAAACATCCATGCCCTGAGTGGGATTCGAAACCACGATCCCGGCTTCCGAGCGAGCGAAGACAGTACATGCCTTAGACCCCTCGGCTACCGTGACCGGCAGTGTATAAGAACAATATATAAGAATTCAGTTCGTACCTCACAGGAAACAGATCTGAACCCACGGTCCCGGCTTCCGAGCGAGCGAAGACAGTTCATGCCTTAGACCGCGCGGCTACTGTGACCGGCAGTGTATAAGAATAATATACAAGAATTCAGTTCGTACCTCACAGGAAACAGATCCGAACCCACGATCCCGCTTTCCAAGCGAGCGGAGACAGTGCATGACTTAGACCGCTCTGCTACCGTGACCGGCAACACAAAGTTTAGTGACAAATAAAACGGTTCTGCTCATTAGAAAGTCGAGTTATAAGAGAGCAATAATATGCTGAATTCATATAACATGAAACATGTTCGTTTCATTTTGCGCTCACAATTATGTTGTTTAAGTGTCGACAATTTGCAAAATATAAGCTTTTATTTTCCAAACGAGATTGCTATTGTTCAGATCCGCCTTTTCTTACGTCGTTATATATATGGTATATCTAATGTAACAGTTTTCATGAACCATTCCATTGTCTTGATAGAGTACAAAACTCACATTCCTTAGCAGTTTCGAAATTGTAATATTACGAACCCCTTTTCAAACTTCTACGTTTCGTTTTAGGTGCTAACATAAGTACACGTTCCTGCACGTTCATTACAGATAATACCCTGCAAGAAAGAATAATCCTACTTAAATAAACAAAATAAGAATTTATGATTATCCGCATATTTAACGCCTTGTGGAGAGAATTCTTCATAACCACTGTTGCATCAACCTCAAATCCTACATCGTGTATAATGTAAGTAAAGCTATCCCTATAACAGACAGTGGAGGTTCATGGTAGTGAGGATGTCAGCCCTATACGCCTGCCGCCCTTTACTCCCCAGGAAGATTCCTGGTACTCATTTCTGTTAGAGGTTGAGTTGACTCCAGGGCCATAGTGTGCCTGAAATATTAGGTGAAAAGAAAAAACCCAATTATCTCATCGGAAAACGAACCCACAACCTTCCGGCTTGTAGCATAGTGACTCAGTAATGTATGTATCTTAAATTGTACTTCGTATGGAACACAAGCACTTCATTTTATGTAACTAACTTTCATTGTCTCTATGTTTATCTTATCTCAAATAATAATGGGTAAATATAAAATTGGGAAATGAAGACAATTATTGACTGGAATTTCTGTTATCCTGACTCAGATAAGCTGACTTCAGTACATCTACTTAAGAGATAAAGATTGCTTATTTTACTTTACTTAAACAGATGACATCAAGACGAATGAAGTTTTAATTAGAGCTCTATAAAATCTTACTTTTGACATTCTACGGAGTTGAGTGGTCAGTTTCATTCTCAGGCTCCCTTACACGCTGAGAAAAGCCTTTAGCGCTCATTAACAAGAAGGTTGGAGGGGTCCCAGAGTCAGACAAGACACTGAATGCCTGCCGCGAATTAAACCGCTGTGCCCAGTGTGTAGGTGAAGTGTTGTGTAACACAGACAGTATATTGAGAAATTGAACATTCTCACACCATTATTTCAGTGGTATCATTTAGAATCCTGGGGGGAAAATAGAGACAGATTTGAAAGAAAATTTTACAAGCACGGATCTACCAAGAAATGCAGTCGTATTATGCAAAAGAGAAAAATAGATATGAAATTTATAAGAACCCTATATTTCTCATTTCCTTTAAAAATTTTACAGTGAGAAATCATATCAGATACAGAATTACCTACTCAGTTTGTAGTCACATGACACTCAAATTGAACAGACCTAACCATTACAGGTATCTAAACTGTGGGAGAATTTCTTGCATCAATATACGTGTATTAGTTGCACAAAATAAAAGAAACTTAAATTTTAAAGTACCGGTAAGCAATGCTTTCTTCTCAGGTTTTCCTAGTGGGGGTTTCCTTTCAAGATTATCCAATCAATTTTTGAGAGGGACAGATTTTGAAGTATTTTGTATATGCTCCATGACCTGTGCTTTCACACATAAACTGTAAGAATATTCAGGCTTAGTTTGCGTGTTCGAATTATAATATGATCTATCTTATGGGCAGATACCGAATTTCATACCCATCCAAAACAATTAGTAAAACTTACTAGCCTGAATATAGAGTTAGCAAATTCTTCCGAAACAATGGTAAACGTCTTGCCACACTACACGCAGCCACAACCAAAAAGACGGGTTTCTTCATATTCGCAGCCATAAAAACCCCAAACCTCTCACGTAAATCTGCTGTTTTCTGTATTTTAATTTTTGGTTTACTCGAAAACAAATTGGATGACAAAAGATTCTGAATATAACGGATAGTTATAACAGAAATACTGGCAATTTTTTTTTTCAGAAAGGAAGACATCTTTACTATAAAACAGTGAAGGATATCCTTTGCCATTCCCGATTTTCTCGCTCTTAGTAAGCCCCCCTCCTCCCCCCTTTCTGTTTAACTCGCAAAATGTAATTTTCGAAAGGCAATAACGTCGAAACGAAGAGAAAGGTAAGAGGTTCAGACAGAATACTGACAGGGTGGCTTAACACTGGGATGGGCGGGGAAGCAATAAGAAGATATTTTTTTACATCGTAGGGGGGTAGTGCTATGTTATATATAGGATATTATTTGATAAGGAAATTACTTCCCTCCTATCCTACCCCTTAACGAAGAAGATGTAACGCTGAGAGCCTTGCCATCAGCCATGAGCCCACCCCCGCAGCCATCCGGCCCTCTGAAACTAGTGGTGGAAATGAAGGTGGAGAAATGTTGACGTAAAGAACTTGAAGAGGGTGGGTTGAAGGGGATTGGTAATGGTGGTGGTGGTGGTAGCGGAGGTGACTACTATATAGGGATGTTAAGAGCTGGGTTGTGGAGTAAGGGTAAATCAATTCCTTTAGGAATTTTCTTCACAGAGGAGCTTTAAAATGGGAAGTTGAATATTAAGGCGGAGGCTCTGGGGTTAGCAGACGCACACCAAAAATGCAAGGATTCAGGGGAAGATAAGAGAGGAGAATATTTTGACTGATTACCTCGACAAACTTCCTTTACTGGTGTTTATGAAACGCGAACTTTCGGAGGAGAGGATGAGGAAGATGTTGTCATAAAGCCCTTTGTGTTCAGCACCTAAACACTTCCACCCAGGAAACAGCTGAAGCCTTACGCCACGACTAAAGACTTCAATAATCCCTTGAGGCTTTGGGAAATCAGAATTTTGTATATCAGAGCTTTAATTTCAATGTTTGTTACCTACATGTATATAGAAGAATACTGAGAATAACCAGGGGCTATGCTACAAGCCGGAAGGTCGCAGGTTCGAGTCATGATGAAGTGGATTATTTTCAATGGACCTAATCCTTCCAGCCACATTATGAGCCTGGGGTCGACTCAACCTCTAACAGAAATGAGTACCTGGAATATTTCTGGGAGGTAAATTGTGGCCGGTGCGTAAAGCTGACAACCTCACCGCCATCTGTGAGCCGATTGTCTAGATAATGTGGGACCCGCAACTTCTCACAACCATATGGGCCTCCATGGCATGTTACAGGGATATCTTTGCCTTATACTGACAACAGCCTCCTGCCAACACGAATGATTTTAGGGAAGTGTACTTACAATAAAAAAATTGAAGAAAAAAAATCATTATGTAAGCCCATCACGAGAAGACGTGAGATGTTGAAACTCTGGAGCAGCTGAACATTTTATTCAGAATGCCCAGAAAATAATTGTGGGGTTCCGAAAATCAATAAATGCAAAAGTGACGAACTTACTGAAAAAGGGGCACCTGGTAGCGTAGTCGGTTGAGGTTACAAGCCGAAAAGTCACGGTTTCGATTTCCAATAATGTCATTAGATTTTTTCAACTAACGTAATCCTTCCAGCCGCACTATGGACCTGTGGTCGATTAAGCCTCTATCAGAAATGAGACCAGGAATCTTTCTGGAGGGTAAAGGGCGGGCGACGCACAATGCTGACAACCTCACCGCCATCTGCGAGCTGATTTTCTAGAAAATGTGGGAGCCTCGACATCTCACAACCGTATGGGCCTCCACGACCTGTTACAACAAGATCTTTAACTTTACAAACTGAAGAGACTAATATTTTACTTTAAAGTCACCTCAAATAATGTCAACATGTGCACGGTTCGTTACTCTGTATATGTTGATGGATACTGCACTTTTACCATAAGCGCTGTAGCATATCTGTCGTTACTTTCCCAGTGGCCTCTCACGCTCTCACTTTCAAAATTTTCAGGTGTCGAATTTTGTCCATATGAACGTAATTCCTCACATAGCCCCAAAAAGGAAAAGTCAAGTGGTGTTTAAATCAGGGCCCCTGGGTGGCCACAGAATCGAACTACACCTGCCAGTCCATCTTCTGGGAAATAATGCAACAAGAATTCCAAAATGTAGGTTGGGAAATCCTGCAGAACGCCCTCTTGCTAACGACCGCTCGAGAAACTGTACAACGGGTTGAGGAAAGTAAAGATACGGCTTTCGTGTAGCTGGAGACACAGCCTCCCAAATCGGGCCATCACATTTCTGACCGATTACATTTACCACATGTAATGGATAGTGTGCAGTAATTACGTTTTAAATGTAACAACACATTGTATAAATTGGTATTGTTAATACTGCGACATGACCTCCGAAAAGCAGAATGGTGAAGACAGAGTGGACGTTACTTGCTTGGCAATGACTTTGTAAACACGTTCCGGCGGTAACGAATAAGCAAGAAACAGTTGTGATACTGTTGGGATAACAATGAAAAAGGCGTTTTCTGTGGGTCCGCCCCGATGCTATAAAACGAGAAAATTGAGGGAGTATTTTGAGATGACAGTGGATGATATTTGAGAAGAGATGGAAAGAAAGGAATTACACTGTGACAAGACGACTTCACGTGTGACACTTATAAATCCGTTGTCAGGATACGACTAGTAAAGAATGAGGATACGAATGCGTGTTAGGTGAACTGTAAAGTGTGTGATTCAGCGATGGCGTTTAACTAATTGTAGTTCTGAGTAGTGTGTTTAATGTGTCAGTAAATGCAATCATCCAATACAAAACCACGCCTAATTGTAACACCCCTACACGTTACAATATATAATCTATAATTCCAGTGTTGCTCAATTTGTTGTTTCCAGCCGAAAGTGAAAAAAGAAAAATTCAATAACGCTCAAATTATGTTTACAAAATTTTTACTGAGAGGACTCAAAGAGAGTCATACTACATCATACACTTGTTATTACAGCATCGTAAAGGGACACACAGCCAGATAATTTGAGATTATAAGCTCTTTATATTCGTGTATTCACACTTAACAAAAACTCTCCCTCTTCCACTAAACACTGTTTTTTTTTAAATCGGCGTTTAATTGGTTATTCTTTTGAAACGCTCCCCTGAGCTTAAAAGAGGAGAACAAAGCCGTCGGTAATCCTCGAGTTTATCATCAAACCATTTAACTGCAAAACGCCATTCAGAGTGAGAGGCAGGGTCGATTGTGAAGATCGGGGGGAGGTAATCTTCATTAAAGAGCAGTCATACATGGCTTCGCCTCACACGGAACCTTCGATATGAGTTTATTTTTTTTTTAAGTTGAATAGAATCAAAAGAAAAAAGAGATGAGTTTCTTTCTTTGTTCATCCGCTAGGAAGTCAATAAAATACTGCAGACTATTCATAAAATAAAAAAAGGAAGAAAATGGGAACAAAACGATCATCATAACCAGAAATTGGGTTCCAAAATTAAAGAAAGAAAATACATTACGGGCTAAATTATATTTTCTAACTTTAATAAAGGAACTGATTTAAAATATTGACCTATATTGGATATCCCTTGTAATATCTGCTTTAATAATTCATCCTACTCAGATTATTGTATTTCGAATGAGAATTATGGAGAAGAGCAGAAACGTAATTTGAGTATCAGGGTGCCGGAAAATGGGTATGACGCTTTATTTCTGCTTAAAACTTCAACCGCAATCAGAGGAATATTAGAGAAATGCGTGTTGCATAATTTGGTTTGTTGTTATAAACATCTGCTAGCGTGACGTATGCAATAAAATCAGATCACTGCTTTGTATTCGTTGGATATCTTCTGATATCTCTCGTCGGAGTTATAACAGGTTTCAAGAATTCACATCTAGTACTCTGCCTTAATACCCAAACAAAAACTAAAACAAACTCCGTCGATTTATTCCGCAAGCGAACTATACCGACGGAGCGACCGTCGCTTGTCGGGGAAGTTAGTGCCAACTTTTGCTGATAGAGTGTGAAACGTGGTCAGCGCAACGAATCTCCATGGCCGTTAATTTCGGTTTTCTAGGCCGGAGCCGCTATTTCCTTGAAATAAGTCCTCAGTTATCCTCAAGAGGCTGAGTGGACCCTGTTCCAATCCAAATACTTCTTACAAAATCTGGTAGCGCCGGGAATCGAATCCGGACCTCTGGATCTGTATCCAGAAACTCTGACCACTAGACCACAGAGGCGGTCAGCCTTAGTAAAAGAAGTCAGAACACATTCAATAGGTCCGGAGTTCAAAACAGGACATGCATAAAAATGACCGTAATTTGTATTCATTCTTTTCGATCTACTGAAGAAAAAGAATTATAGATATGAAGTTAATATATAATTAGTTACAGTTCGCCTTCATGAAGAAAATAAAGGCACATTCAATTCGGTGAAATTTTTTCACCATTCCGTACAGATTTATTTATCCCTTCATACAAAAAGGCTCGAGCTAAATATTAAAATATGTCAAATTAATTTTATTTATTTTATTTTAATCAGTTCGTCTGTGTGACGATTAGTGTAAACAGCTAAGAAAGAAGAACGATTGAGGATGGCTGAAAACATGAACAGAAAGAGATGAATGTATCAGGAAATATGAGAGAAAAAAGAGGATGGAAATAGTACATAAAATGTCTATAGTCACACTCATAGACGAGGCAATATCTTTAACAACTGTCCACAACTACAATAAGCTGTTTATAAAATTTTCCTAAACACACATAAAGAAACTCACGAAATATTTCTTTGCGTCTGTAACCAATTTTTCGAAAGCACCTGCACGAAACTTTACTCACTTTTCAAAATGTTGCACGAATACAAAGAAAACAAAAAACAAAGTCCGTGGCTTTAGCCCGCAAGCGAACTATACCGACCGAGGGACCGCTGCTTAACGGCGAAGTTTGGCACGGATACAAGGGCACTTTAAATAACTTCGAATAACACGACGTATCTGTTTTGTGGGATGGTAAGTCCATCTGGGGATTCGCTACCAGGAATTAGGATACTATGATATATTTAAATCTTGCAGTCAGATCCTCGCTTCATTAGCAGAGCTGAATATACGAGTACTTAGAAATTTTTTGGTTTCGAAAAGGATAGTTCACGTAACAATCTACATATATTTCATCTCAAAAGAAAATGTAAGCTTGTTAATAAAAGTAGCCTCAAGTTACAAAAAGAAACATGGGACTTGCTTGGTCTTTAGAAAACTGATAAGCCCGTTTTTTTACACAGGCATCCAATTTCGATGAGTCAATAAACAAGAATATTCCAGGAATTCGTATGCCTTACCTCAGAGATAATTTTCCAGACATTATTTTTGCAATGTTTCCCGATTCTGTGTTTAAGAAACTAGAAACCAAGAACCTACGGGTGTTTAATTTATTTACTCGTACATTTGTTTCAGCCAGAGGAGATCAAAATCTGAGAATATTTCTTATGTAAAATTTTCTTACTATCATATAAAGACTTCCGGTTTAGAAAACCGAGAATAACGGTCGTGGGGATCCGTTGCGCTGACCACGTGACACCATCTATCCGCAAAACTTGGCATTAACTATGCCAACAAGCGGGGGTCGCTCGGTCGGTATAGTTCGCTGGCGGACTAGAGGCCACGGAGTTTTTTATATAAAGACTGAAATATATAGGTCTAAAACTATGCCTTATGGAATTGTGGTTCTTACAGTGACGATTATGAAAAGTACAACCATCTGGCTTGTAACGCCAATGTAATCCGGTAGATGTCCAGCGACGTTTCGGAAAAACCTATCTCTTCCATCGTCTCTCCGCAAGCACTGATTGCCGCTTGTTTATAGATGGTTTCTTCATTGGCCTACTCTTCATCCCTCAGGACGGAGGCAATATGTTGCTTCCAAATTACGGTTGACATTCCCCGCGTTTTATGGCTTAATGTCCCAGAAAATATAATTCTCCGGTGCCACCACCATGAGAATAACAAATCTACATTGCACGTTTTTCCTCGTTACGCGTCGGAACCTCCAGAGAACATTCAACTGCTTTACTCAAGATACTTCCTATTTTGTTTCATATAGATACGTTCTCAAAAACTAAATAAAATTAAATCAAAATCTTTTCAACTTTTTTTTTTTTTAAGAAAATTCAATTTATATTTCGCGATCATCTTTGAAGAACTTTGGGTCTTTAAGGCTAGGATGTTGATATTCGCCTGGCACTCACCTACGAATATATCTGACCGTTCAAGCCATTTCCGAGACAAGCGAAATTTTGATTTTGAGTCCCACTTCAATGGCCCATACTTTAGGAGCTAGAACGTTCATCTTCATGTGGCGCAGGACAATGATGATAAATTGTAAAAACTGAATATGAACAAAATCGAATCAACTTTACATGCGGTGGCGAAGTATACATATAGGATGTCCGGATGAAAGGTATCCAAAATAAAAAAATTCTATTTCGAAAACTGTCATACACACTAACCATGCTACTACTGGACGCTAGTGACTCTGGATTACTAGTTAAGCCACTAAGTAAACTACAGATAAATTAAGCCAGATTCGATTTTCGGCTCTTGCCGCGATGGATATGAACTGTACTATCGTCTGGGATGAGAGTTTACCCGACGTTTCGGAGGAATGTACTGAGTCTATCTTCAAGGTCAAAGATTATGCCAAGCAAGCAATCAACATGAAGCAAGCATATCCATATCCCAGAAGTCTGTATTCTTCCATTACAATTACAGTTCGCTAACCACCTTGAATATATTACATGTAAGATATAAGTGAAACGAAGATTTCTATTACCTACTCGTTTGAAATTCAACTTGCAAGTAATCAAAATACGTAACAGCTGATTCCTTCGGTGGGGCTGAATGGTAAGGAAGGTGGGGGGTGGGGGGTGGAGCGGAACTTAAGTACAGTTATAATTAGTTTGAAGAAGTTGTAACACTGCATCCAGTGTAATTAGAGCCTAAGTTGAGAGCTTCATATGTCAATAACACAAGTTTGAAACACCTAGAAGAGCAGCAGCTAAATATTAAATTCCTCCATGCGAGGTAACCACACGCAATTTCATTTCAACAGAAAGCGAATTCGACAGAACAGGTTACCGCAGCAGTAAGGCTCTAGAGTTGTGCTCGCGATGTTTCGGAATGTACTGCTTTCGAATCTTGGCTGGGATACTGGATAATCTGAATGAAGAAAGCAGTCTTCTGGGATATGGCGCCGTGTAGATATTGTGTTAACCGACGTTTCGGAGGAATGTATCGCCTCCATCTTAAAGGTAGAAAAAAAAAAAGGAAATCCGCATGCGAAGAACCAGCGTGAGTATGAGCTAATAGACTAATTTCGAGAATGAACCCAGCTGTATAAGAGCAGAAAGAGAAAGGTGCGGGGCTACATGGGAAATCAGCAGAGAGGCGAGGGGAAGGTTATGGGGAGGAGGGCCAACAGGTAGCAGGCCAGAGCAGGTATAGAATATTGTGACGGGCGAGAGATGTAAGGTAATTGGAGGGCATTAACCGTTAAGCTTCGGGGTTGCTATGTGAGTCGGTCATGGACTTGCGTGGCCTTGTGGATCTGGCGTCATATCCCGGGGGTTTCTTGAGGGAACAGATGAGAGGCTTCCCTGACTTGCTGAGACAAAACCCCCTTCCTTCTTCCCTGAAGATGGAGGGGATACGTTCCCCCGAAACGTCGGTTAACACAATATCTACACGGCGCCATATCCCAGATGGCTGCTTTCTTCATAGTCACCGAGTTGAAAACCTTAAATCTTACAATCTGAATGAAGTTTTTCGTGGTTTTTCTCAGGGGCACCTGGTAAATGTCGGGATACTACCACCGTCAGGCACGACATCTGTTTTGCATATCCATTCCAATTTATCATTCCTGTAATAACCTACCTTTCGACGTCATACCGTCTAGCTATTGTCATCACCTTGAGATATCCCACAAAATATAATTTGCAAATCTATGTCACTGTTAGGGGCCGCTATCAGGCAACGACTGAAGACGTGGAAGACTTCATGTGTGTTGCAGTAATGTGATTTGTAGAATAGGTAGATCCGTGAAATAGTTGCCTGTAGTTACTGGTTATAAGATTTCAGTAAAATAATTACCAGTCATAACCTCCTGTCTAGTTACTAACAGGTTACAATATCCATAATGTATCTCTGCCTTTCAAGGTCATTTGAGACTAAGAAACTTGTATGATTAATATGTCATTAAGCGACTCAAAATGAGTTGAAGAATTTCCGTCAATAAAGTCAGAGACTATGTCTTCAGACCCAAATGCGAAATATCAGTTGTCTAGATAACTGATAGCTGTATTCCGACAAGCATATATGAGAAGCGGCATGCAGTGTCCTCGCTCGCTCGGAAGCCGGGATCGTGCGTTCGAATCCCACTCAGAGCATGGATGTTTAGTTTGTGTGTGTGTACAGGTACAGGCCTTGCGACGAGCTGATCACCTACCCAAGGAGTCCTACCGAATGTGTAAGATCTAGAAAAACCGAAGTGAACGGAGAAGTTCATGGAGGTAGGCCTAGGCCCACTGGGGCTGTAGTGCCAAGGGGGAAGAAATATGAGAAGCAAGCAGAAAGGCTCATAATGCTGATTTCTCGTCTTATTCTTCAAATCATGAAAATGGAGGCGATATCTTCCTCCGAAACTTCGGTTTTATTCCAACGGACTACATTGTGTCCTGTACCAGAGGACAGAACTCTCCACAACCACAGCTGTGAGAACATCAAATCCCACTTACGCTGTATTCGTATAGTCTGGTTATTGACAGCGTCGTAATATATAACCCATAAAAAAGAATAAAAACCCAGTGCAAAAATTACACCAGCGAATGCAGAAACCACAAAGATCGCCTCTTAACAGTCTCTGTGAAACAACTGACTCAGTTAAATTGTACGTTGTGTAACGCCACAAAAAAAAACTGCATCGCAAGCAGACGCATCTGTGAACTGAATATACCCTACAACTCGCTCCACTGGGCATCCAATTATTATTTATTTTTAAGTTCTTCATTTAATGACGCTTTCAGTGTTGAGATTACATAGCATCAAGACTTAGATGTATTTCAGGCCGAGCCATAGCTCAAACGGTTAGTCGCTGGCTTCCCACCTTGGCGGCCCGGGTTCGATCCCGGTTCTGGTCAAGTGGGATTTATGGTGGACAAATTGGCGCTGGTGTGGGTTTTCTCCGAGTACTTCGGTTTCCCCTGCCAATCTTCATTCCACCAAATTCTCCATCATCATAATCACCTGGGGCAGGTACAATAGGCCAATCGGCGGCCGCCGTGCCGAGTGGACCCAGCTGGACTCCACCCTCCACCATACTAATTAAAAAAAAATTAGTTGTATTTCAGACATACCTGATAATAAACAAAATTATCTGCTATGCAATTCTGTACGCCGGCATCAGAGAAGAAAATATTATATATGCCGATCATAGTGGCCGCGCGGTCTAAGGAATGAAATGTCTTCGCCCGCTCCAACATTTGGATCGTGTGTTCGAATCCCACTCAAGGCGTGGATGTCTGTGCTTATTCTGTGTTTGTGTTAGGTAACGGCCTTCCGATGGGCTGATCCCCCGTCCAAGGAGTCCTACCGACTATCTTAGATTAAGAACCTGAAGTGTAACAAAGCGTTTCACGGATGCTCTAAGCGGAAGCAACAGGCATAAAAGGAGGAGGACTTTATATCCCGTCTTTGTTGACTGCATTATCGACTTATGTCATCGTCCGACCTACAAGTGTAGCAAAGACGATAGCCTTTTATTAGAGGCAAGACATACATGCTGAATTGAAAATACGACTATTTTCGTAGCTTCTTTCAGGAATGTATAAGTACACGTATGCGGACTAAAGGCAGGCCTGAAGGCAGGCTTGCCACCTGTTTTCGCACTGGTATCTTTCTCGGCTTATTCTACTCTGAAGATGGAGGCGATATGTTCCTCTGAAACGTCGGTTGGCTTTATATCCTGGAAGATAGTACTCTTCATAACTGCCTCTGTGAGAATCTCAAATCCTTCAACAGATATGTTCGTTGTCTGAAACACAAAATCTTTCTGGAACCAATTGGCCCTAAGCCGTGGTTAACCTTTCTGGACGTATGAGATTCGTACCTCAGTGGATGTTCCAAGATGGAAAAACACTCACCACAAGGTCAAAAGAGAGATCTACTGTCGAGACGTGGGGAAAATACATGAAAGTTTATGGGAACCGAAAAGGGAACCGACATGACAAACGCGAACAGCAAAAAGACTAAGAGACAAACGCTGATCAGAATAGAAGAAGAAAGGATAGATAAAGGGAAAGGAAAGAGAGGAAAAGGAGAAAAAATTGACTCTCATATTTTGTGAACAAAAACCGATTTGCGGTGCGTAAATGCATGAGTGTCTTAGGAGTTATTTATGAGATTTTTAGTTTCGTCGGATTTGTGGTTCTTACAGCGATGACTATGAGATGTACGATCTTCTGGGTTGCAGTCCCGTGTAGTTCGGTAGAAGCTCACCGACGTTTCGGGGAGATGTATCACCTCCATCTTCAATGTCAAAGATTAAGTCAAGTAAGAGACATATAACCAGGCGGCAAACAGAACTCCGGTTGCTGCTTGCATATGTTCTTATTTTGCTTCACCTATTCTTCGGAACCGAAAATGAAGAAGACGTTTCTCCAGAACTTCGGATTCTCTCTGAACTAGACGGCTTTAAAAGGCAGAAAATATTACTCTTCCTGTAGAGCCATAAAAATAGGTAATTTCTAAAATACATTTGTGAGATATGAAATTTATGTGAAGTTTGCCTTCAAAACAACAGATTAAAAATATCGTACAGCAGAAATATGGATATTGACACAAGTAGCAAATGATAAATATATTTATGTAATATTACGGCCACGGGAAATAAAAGGGCTAATATGTATCGAAAGAACAATTTATTTAAAAATAAGTACGAGGGGGTACCCAAAAGAAACCGAACTTATTTTTTTTAACTTATTTATTCTAATTTTAAGCACAAACCTTCAATCCCTTTCAAAGTACTCTCCACTTACACTAATACACTTGTCTAGTCTTTTATTCCATTTTTCAAAACATTGTCTAAATTCATCTTTTGAGATGCTTGACAGCGCCTCCGTCGTTTATTCCTTTAATGTCTCTTTTCATTCGAGGAAACAAAAAAAAAGTCGCATGGGCCAAGGTCGGGTGAGTATGGAGGGTGAGGAACAGGGGTCATACCATTTTTGGTCAAAAACTGTCGTACAGACAGGGCTGTGTGAGCAGGGGCATTGTCATGATGGAAAAACCAGTCACCCGACTGCCACAAATCTGGCCGCTGAGCTCCAAGTCACTCCCGATAGCTCCACAATTTCTTCAATGGTCCGTCGTCGATCTTCCTTGATGATTTCACGAATTTTTTCAACATTTTCATGTGTTCGGGCCGTGGAAGGACGACCAAAACGAGGTTTGTCATCAATTGACATTTCACCATTTTTGAAACGGGAAAACCACTCAAACACTTGAGTTTTCCCCATAGCATCGTCCTTGTACGCCGTTTTTAACATTTCAAGAGTTTCTGTTCCACTTTTCCCGAGTAAAAAAGCAGAATTTCACCGCCGCACGCTGTTCACGAAAATCAGCCATTGCAAAAACGACAATCACACAAAACAGTTGTCACTATAAACTCTGCCGAAACTAGTCCTTACCTTCTGAAGCAACGGTAGTCGGCTTATCGACTCAGGAATGTTAGCTCTATGCGCTCATAGTGGCAAAACGCGGTACTACAAAAGCTCTGCCCACAAGAAAATTAGTTCGGTTTCTTTTGGGTACCCCATCGTATGTTCTGTTATCTCTCATTCCATCCAAAAATATTGCCCATATATTTTCCTTGACGCGGTGTTTAACACTTTGAAAGCTACTCACAATATATCTCGTCTAGAAACAAATGTCGTTTCCTCTTGAATTTACTTGAAGTTCAGTAATATCAGTGAAAGAAGGGTGTTCGGTCATTTCTCGACAGTTAAATCTTCTCATTACTTTTAAAGTGTAAAAATCATATGTTGCCATGGAAATAAAGCTATACAGAACACTTCAAATAAAACCAGAATTGACAGGGTTTAGGTTAAGTTTGAGTCTTTAGGATAAGAACAGCCAATTTTCTATTCACTGATAAAACAGACCAGTACTGGAAGAACAAATTAGGTCCATTGTGGCAGGAAAATTAATAACTTTTTTTTAATTATCGCAAATAGTTTCTGATATTCTATGGATCCAGGAAGGGCAGAAAGGAACTATTGGTGGAGATCTCTGCAAAATTATTAGATATTAACCCTTAAGTTTCAAAACCGGTCACGGTAGCCGAGCGGTCTAAGGCATGTACTGTCTTCGCTCGCTTGGAAACCGGGATCGTGGGTTCGAATCCCACTCAGGGTATGGATGTTTAGTTTGTGCGTGTCTGTGTACAGGTAGAGGCCTTGCGACGAGCTGATCACCCGCCAAAGGAGTCCTACCGAATGTGTAAGATCTAGAAAAACCGAAGTGAACGGAGAAGTTCATGGAGGTAGGCCTAGGCCCACTGGGGCTGTAGTGCCAAGGGGGAAAAAAAAAGAAAAAGGAAAGGTTCAGAACGGGAATCCCAAAAAAATATCTTCTCATCGCATGTGTTAAGCAACTTCAGAGATTCAAACCCGGTCAGCATATATCACAGGGTATTAAATGTAATTCATTATTGAATCTAATTCCATGTATCTTAATCAACGTCCATAAATACATCAATCTGAGTGAGTAATAAGCATCTCACGGCCTACAGCATAAAGATGCGTCAACATATTGTGACATGTAGGCCCGTTTCTAAGAAACGAGTTGGGAAACACGTTTCTGCGGAGATACGATTCTTGGACACAAAATATCGCTGGGTGTTAAACGTATCCATGGATACGGAAATGAAACTTGTAGAATCTTTAGAAGCAACTGGTTGCTGTGGGATCTACAAACGTATCCATGGATACGATCATTCAACAAACATTTCCCTATGATTCGTCACGCTACATAAGCGGCCGTTCAGGAAATAACTGGAGCATTCGTAAGTCAGTCACTGGCATTCGTAATTCCATATTACTCGTGCTCGCCAAGCTTGTGCTCGTCGGGAGACTCGTCTGGCTTACACTTGTGCCCGTAAATCTTCGTCCACACTACTTCAGTTGCTCGCCAGGCTTCGGCGCGTGAGGATCCGTATATTTACTCGTAGTGTGTATAGGCTGTAGTCGTATTTTAATTTATTGGCTATAGTTTTTAAATTAAAAAAATAAAATTTCCTTGTCCCGTGACTTGTCATATCGTCCACATTACTCGCGAGCATAGCGGGTCACACGAGCACGAGCACGAGTAATGTGGACGCATCTTAAAGAAACTCGGTACGAAGTCAGAACAATAAAAGAAGACTAGAAGAGAAGCCAGCCACAGTCCAGTCAGAATGGAGCCAGTCTTAGGCAGCCATTTATCGTGAGCTGCTGTAATTGATTGTGATTAAGAGACATTGTGAAAGAAGCGTCAATAAATCCAATAATCCAGTCCAAAACCTGTTATTATTGTTCACGGGGCCATAAACACGTGATAATATTTTTTTTTTTGTACATGTTAATCAAATGAAGAAAATAGTGTAACGTGNCCATAATCACGTGATTATATTTTTTTTTGTACATGTTAATCAAATGAAGAAAATATTGTAACGTGTTGGGTGGTACGTGACAAAAATAACGGGTTCCAATTCGAATGATTGGGTTTATTAGTACCTTCGTTATAAGTTCTCTTTAATCACACTTAAATACAGAGCTGTGTGCTGATTTGCACAATTTATAGTTCACCGTTACACGCGCACTAGGATTCCCATTCTTCATTAGTCGTCTCCTAGCAACGGATCTCAACACAGAAACTAGCACTTCAAATCACTATGAAGTCTTCTTACTATTTCGTCTTCAATCTCTCTGGAACCTCGAACTAAAATTTCTTCTGGACTCACTCCTCCAGCTGGCAACTGTCGCGTAACTGCCTTGAATTAATTCTGTCACTGCATTCACTTTTCTTATAAGCACTCTGCACAGACCCCACAGAAAATGTCGTCTCTATTGTTGTGCTATTTCATAACGCGGCTCGATACGCGGAAATAAGTTTACCCAGCCTTTGCTCAGAAATGGATTACATATACCCATTATTCTACTGTTGCTTTGGCGCAGCCCGCATAGAAAACACAGCCCATCTATTGTTGCGTAACTTAGCAACGGACTGTCTACCAAGAATCTGTCTTCGCGGGAACTTGTTTACCGTAAATGATTATAGCCTTTCATTCAAGTCTTCTCTAATCTACCTAATTACCCAGAAACGGAGACTCACGTGTTGGCACACTGATCATTATTCCGTGAAACATTAGGAGATTGTGTAGAACATTGTGACTTCTCATTTTAGAAATCGATTTTAATCTGTTCCGAATTCGGAACATATGAAGAGAATTTTAGAATTACAGAGTTACTCACCCTCTACATAAAACTTCAACCGTAACACTGCTTCATGCATTGCAAGAGATACACAAAATTAAACTTTGATATCAATACTGAGATTTATCTACAGCGTGCAACATATTTTAAAGCAGCTCTGGCTATACTTACGAGAGTAAAAGATATTCAGACGGCGTACAGTATTACAGATGGAGGTTTATGCTTATTCCATCTTCAAGGCGGAAATGAATGCGATGGGGATGCGGCAAAACGCTTAGCAGACGGAGCCCGATCTGAAACAACAGGAACGGTGCTCATGAACTGTAAGATTATCATCTGATATTTCAAGGTCGAGAAATCCTGAAAAATTAAAATTAATGTCACGGAAATGAAATGACATAAATACACTACAATTAATAAAGTGAGAAGCGTAGTCAGCAATTGTAGTACTGAATGTTAAGGCTTTCGACTGGATGTAGTTTAAGTAATGTAGTACGCTTGAGTGAGAGCCATTCACAATTTCGCAATCTTATATTTATGTCACTTACCGCGCTGAAACTGTCTTTCTCCAGCTGAATCCTACACTTCGAATGAGATTGTGACGTGCATACTCAGTGTTAGACAATGATTCGGTAAACACGACGAGGTAAACACGCCTCGTCAACAATAAATGCTATGTTTTTGTGTGCTCCATGGCGAGGGTTTTTAAGATTACGCAGTCAAAAGACGCGAACTATTATATAACGGTAGTCAAGAGTCAACAGTTGAGTTTCGGGACGCCAGCCGGTCAGAATATGAGCTCTGGAGCAGAGGAACTGACTTGACTGCAGTCTCCGGAACTGGTGGTTGCAGGATAATGGAAAAAAGGAATTAGGTTGTGAAAAGAAGTCTTCATGTGTCAGTTACAGTAAGACTGTTATGAATCCGTTATCAGGATACGACTAGTGAAGACAGAGAACCCTAATGTGTAACGATGAAGTGTTAAAGCGCTTTATTGCCTGTAATTCCGAGTTTTGTAAAGTATATCGTAAGGTGCAACAAATCCAATCATCCAATCCAGTACATTTAAGAAAAAGCATCTCTCAACTTCGTAGTGTTATAGCTCTCTTTCTGGACGGGAGCCTGTCATTCGCCAGTCGTTTTAATGTAAACTTTATACTTAGAATGAAGTAGAAGATACACCACTTTTGCTCGGATATAGAACAGCACTGTCGCAAACAAAAAATGGATTATCGCTTAAGCTGATGGAAACCGCTGGAAAGTACACATCGTGTACTTAGATGGAAAATATTTTTGGCAGGGGTGACGATAGATGTATAACCTGTTGTAAGGAACTACAATTCAGTGTTTCTCAAAGTGGAGGGCGAAAGTAAAAAAGTTCTCGAGACTTCCACTCTGACTGGATAATATATAAGCAAGGACAGGCGGGACTGTGTAACAAACTCTTATAGATACTCTGGTTTCGTATGCATAAGCAATGATGTGCATTCTGTCATCATAATGCTATGCTTGTGTACAGAAAAAAATCCTCTCAGTAACAAAGTTCCATCTACTTCTATCTTCTGGGATAACACGCTATGTAGTCCATTGAAAGTCAACAGACGTTTCGAAGGGAATATGTCTCTTTCATCTTCAGAGTCAAGTAAACAAGCTAAAAAATACAGTATAAGGACATTAGCTGATTCTTTCGACCCTGAAGATGGAAGTCACATGTTCCTCTGAAACATCGATTCACTCTCAGCGGACTGCATGGCGATATATCCCACATGATAGAAGTCTTCAGCGTCAGAATTTATCACCGCAGCGAAGTCTGTAATTTTTTAAATATTGGGATCCTTTGACTAAAAATGAAAAATTAAGGCACTTATTACACAACTGGAACGTAGTGTGAACACGAAAATTCATCAGAACCTCAAGTTCAATAAGGAAAAAATAATTTGTTACTCTGTGATGTGGAGACTTAAGTTATGGGACGGACGGCCGAGGAATCGGGGTTTGATTCCCAGCAGGAAAAAGAAAGTTTACACTTCTCTATAAGGTATAGATTGGCTCTGGGACCCATGAAGCCTCTTATACAAGGGCACTGAGGGTCGTATGTCCGGGATAAAGCGGAAGGGGCCTAAAGCTAGCGACTCACTTCTATGGAGTGCCAAAGTCAAGCTTAACAAAGCTATAACTCCACCACCAGTGCGTCATCATGGCGCGGTGCTTAATTAATTAAGCTCAGGGTAACGCTATATTTACCTCCACACTGCGATGTCATAATGTTGCTGCTTCGGAACAGTCACTTTGTACATATACTCTACAGAACTACATTTGTAAACATATTCTAAATGGTTCTGACGATCCGGTGTAACACTCGGAATTACTGGGCTTTTGGACTTTATCTATCTTCCGGTGTTCTAAAAAACTACAGAACACAAAAAACTCCGTGGTTGTTTCAGTCCGCAAGCGAACTATACCGACCGAGCTACCGCCGCTTGTCGGCGAAGTTAATGCCAACTTTAGCGGCTAGAGGGTATCGCATGGTCAGCGCAACGGATCCCAACGGTTGTTAATCTCGGTTTTCTAGACCGGAACCTCTATTCCCTTGAAATAGTTCCTCAGTTATCCTCACGAGGCTGAGGGGAACCCGTTCCAGACGCACTACTTCTCAGATAATCTGATAGCGTCGGGAATCGAATCCTGACCTCTGGATCTGTAGCCTGGAACTCTGACCACTAGACCACAGAGGCGGTGAACTACAGAAAACAACGTTTCGGAAATTGTATCTATTTCCGTCCTCAGGTAAGGTGGAGGATAGACGCGTACTCTGTTGTGTCCTACAGATTTAACTTTTTTATTGCTAGTGGGGTAGGAGTAAGTCCCTTGCACTGCGGCAAATTCTGGTCTATTGTATCAGCCCCAGATGATAGGTGAGGGTGATTGTGTAGCAATTAGTGGAATGAAGATTGGCAGGGGAAACCGAAGTACTCGGAGAATACCTGCCCCAGCACCACTTTGTCCACCACAAATCCCACTTGACCAGACCCGGGATCGAACCCTGGCCGCCGCGATGGGATACCAGCGACTAACCGCTTGAGCTATGGCGCGGCCTACAGATTTAACTTAGTTCAGTGATTGAGGTCTGCTCTTCCTATGTGATCCAACAGAGAGAGTGTCTCCCCCACCTGATGAAGGAAACAGGTCCAGTTTCCGAAACGTTGTTCTTTGTATTTTTTAGAATACCGGATGATGGACAAAGTCCAAAAACCCACTAATTCCAAATATACTTATAACTTAATACACTAAAATAAAGGCCAATATTGCATGAAAATCGATAACAACACAATTCAAAACTGTGTGAGAACGTCTCAGAACTGAGGTACACCTCAGTCTTATTCAAGTTTAACACTGTTCTCCTTGCTAAACGTAATACCCTGCCTGCTACTACCTGTATACGAAATCCCACAATCCTTAGTCCAGGCGAGCAAGGATTCCAATAACGTTTTCTTGAGAGCGAAGAGGCCCACAAGGTTCATTATATAAAATGACTCTTAATCTTAGACAGCAAACATTCTGTGAGCTCTACTGTCATGTATTCTGAACTGGGTAACATAATTTCTTGCTTTATATTACCACACAAAAGTACTGCAATATAACTCAACGTAAGCTTTACACTTGCTATAAGTGGGCCCTTTACATTCTCTTCCTGTATATATTCCTTTTTTCTTTCACTTGCTTTTTATCTTCAAACTTCTTCCTTTATACATCGCTGGTGGCGGATAAATTGAGGTCATTTGACAGGTCAGAGGGTAGTAAAGTGGCAGGGGATTTATTTACTGAACATGCCCATCCCCCAGAAATGTGAAGGGCGGTAGGATAAAAAGAGCAAATAAAGAATTGAAGAGGGTAGAATGAAAATACAAAGAGAGTGGGGTGGAAGCGGGTGTGAGAAGGGAGAAAAGAGAGGCGAGAAATTGTGAGAGAGACTCTCTGTCAGATAGCACGAATTTGAGTGGGAACAATGAAAATGAGAGGAGGAAGTGAAATAGGGAATTTCTGTTGGTTAGACAAGGAAGGGGTTCAAATGAGTGAGCAAACGTCGAGGCAGCATTGTCCGGTCATACGTAACATACAAATTCGGAGGCCATGGAAGCGTCTAACTAATGTATTTCCATTTAACTTCATCACAAAACAAACTTCAAGGAACACTGTACTGTTATGCATTAGAATTATGTCCAAAAAACACTTTGTCAGTTTGACATTGCATACTAATTTCCAGATATTATCGCTAGTAGGGAGCCGAGATAGCGACTGGGTACGCGCTGGACGATCAACGGATAGGAATTCGAGTCCCGATAGGGTTCAGAATTTTCTCTTCTCCAAGTCGTCCAGACTGATTCTAGGCTCCACCCAGCCTCCCATCCAATGGACACTGGGGGTTTTCGCCGGGAGTAAAGCGGCCGTGGTGTGAAACTGACCAATCGCCTCCAACTAATGTCGAAGAAAAAAAATGTGGCTCTATACATGCACTCCCCCATACGTCTTCATGGCGTAGTGTTTAAAGGTTAAGCACAGGGACAGCTTTACCTACTTATGCGTTAGCAGAGAAATGTCTTTAAATTTCAACGAAAGTTTTTGCCAGTTCTGTTTCTAGCTACGATTTCCAGCGTTTATCGAAAACCATGCGTTACTTCATTTGAGGAACACTTTTCGATTACGGTTTCAGTAAATATGCCAGCCATGTACTTCATTCGGCAGACACCATTTGTTTCTGTTACTTTCCGATCCTGTTCTAAACTGTTATCCGTTATCCATATTTCTGCACAAAACACTCTCAATGATAATACATATAGTGTTTATACAGCATGTAATATCTATGGGGGCACGAGGTAGCGCTGTTATTTCAAAAACTCTGCTACAAGCCGGAAGGTCGCGGGTTCAACTCCCGACGAGGTCATTGGATTTTTCGATTTACCTAATCCTTTCAGCCGCACTATGACCCTGGAGTCTACTCAACCTCTAACAAAAATCAAAAATCTTCCTGGTGGTAAAGGGCGTCCAGCGCACAAGGCTGACAAACTCACCGTCATCTGTTAGCCGATGGTCTAGAAAATGTGGGATCCTCGACGTCTGGTACCCTATGGGTCTATCTGTTACAGGGATAGCTTTACCTTCTTTTTGCATAATATCTGTGGGACTAAATATATATGTGTGTGTTTAGCACACGAAAAAACACAACCCAGACCACAAGTTTACAGTTCCTTCGGTTAATAAAATATACTGAAGAAAACAGTCTTCTGGGATTTGGCACCGTGTATATGTGGTGTTAACCGACGTTTCGGAGGAACGTATCGCCTCCATCTTCAGGGTAGAAGAAAAAGTATAAGAAATCTGCAAGCGACAAGACCGTGAGAACGGTAAANTACGTTCCTCCGAAACGTCGGTTAACACCACATATACACGGTGCCAAATCCCAGAAGACTGCTTTCTTCATAGTCACCGCCGTGAAAGCCTCAAATCTTACAATAAAATATACTGTTTCAATTTCAGATGTCATACAATGATACTGCAAGAGCTTGAAAGGTAAACAATAAATATCTAAAAAATTGTGGTCTTGATTTATTATCAGGTTGGCAGACTATTCTTAATTTTCCTGAAGAAGAAGAAAAACACGAGAAATTGGAACTAGTAATAGTGAAGAGATTCGAAAGTAGAGTCCTCCGTATACATGTCTACAGACTTTCCTGTTGAGACAAAACAACAGACTCTATGTTAAACGCACACGGAATGTAATTATAAGATAAAATGAGGAGAAAGCAAAGAGACAAAGAGAGCAAGGAAACGAGAGAATTATGGATGACTATTGTTTACAAGAAAGCATCTTTGTAAGACACTAGCAGGGATTCGCTCTCGGAGGACAAAGCTTAAGAAATGGTTCGAGAAGTTGGGCGAGAGATGGCACCACTACAGCAGCACTTTGCCACTGCCTGAAGGGATTCGCACGTTCTTAAATGAAAGGAAGAGGGAACTTCGTTCTGAGAATACAGTTCCACTAACCGCTTTACAGGTTTCTATAGGAACAAGTCACATTTCTTTTCCTATAAGGAAGGATAAGAAAACAGGTTCTCTTTGTTTTGCGACACTTTCAGTTCACCACCAATTAATTTAGTAGGTAGGCAGATAAACTGAGAAACAAAAACAATGGGTCGAAATTGTAGTACATATGTATCATCCAAGATCTGTCATGCTGCATGTTCGTGCACCGCGGAAGCGAATTTCTTGTTATGCAGAAAAGAAAAATACAAAATGTAGCTCTGACTCTGTGTTTAATTAATTAATAACCACGCCATGAAGACTTTTTTTTTCCTTGGCACTACAGCCCCAGTAGACCTAGGCCTACCTCCATGAACTTCTCTGTTCACTTCGGTTTTTCTAGATCTTACACATTCGGTAGGACTCCTTGGGCGAGTGATCAGNAGCTCGTCGCAAGGCCTCTACCTGTACACAAACACACCAAACGCACACACACAAACTAAATATCCATGCCCTGAGTGGGATTCGAACCCACGATCCCGGTTTCCAAGCGAGCTAAGACAGTACGTGCCCTAGACCGCTCGACTACAGTGACCGGCAGTGTATAAGAATAATATATAAGAATTCAGTTCGTACATCACAGGAAACAGATCCGAACCCACGATCCCGGTTTCCGAGCGAGCTAAGATAGTACATACCTTAGACCGCTCGGCTACCGTGACCGGCCATGAAGACATATGGGGGAGTGGAATTACAGACCCACTATTCTTGACCTAAGCACTAGAAGGTGGATAGTCAGTTTCACTCACCGGTCTCTTTATCCCCAGAGAAACAACTCCCGACACCCGTTGGTTAGGAGGCCGTGTGGGCACCATAGCAGCTCTGGACTCTGTGGAGAAGAGGAAATCCCTTGCGCCTGTCGGGAATCGAACTACGATCGTCTAGCCTGTAGCCCATCGCTATACCGACTGAGCTATCCCAAATCACAGAGGGTAAAATTTAAAGGTATCCCTGTAACAGGCCGTGAAGGCCCATGGCGTTGTGAGACGTCGAGACTCCAAAATTTTCTTTAGACAATCGATTCACAGATGGCGGTAACGTTGTCAGCCTTGCGTGCCGGCCGCCTTTCATCCCCAGGAAAATTCTTGGTAATCATTTCTGTTAGAGGCTGAGTCGATCAAAGGCTCACTGTGCAGCTGGAAGGATTAGGTCAATTTAAAGAATCTAATGATCTCATCGGGAATTGAAATCGCGTCCTTCCAACTTTTAGCGAAATGCCTCAACCTACTACGCAACCGCATGCCCCTCTCACAGAGGGTAGTTTACCATACGTGCTAAAACCGTTAATCTTATGTTATCGTCTAAATACTTTAAATGTTGAACACTACTGGAAGCGAACAGCACACCGACCATAAAGTTAAATAGTGTTCCGTATGGGACAAATTTCATGTTTTATGTGAATGTGAAAAGTGGTCTCTCAATCTAAGGGAACATGAATTCAGCGCGTGCTTGAGAGAAAGTTCAGCGGAGAACATCTGGCCCCGAAATAGAAGAAGTGGCAGGAGAACAGAGAAACTGCAGAACTTGGAGCCTCATAAACTTTATGATTCAACAAATATTAGGATTGTCAAACTGAGGGAGACATGAAGGGGTCATGTACCAAGCATGGAAGTGATGATGAATTTAAAAAAGTGTTTCTTTAACGGAAGACCTTTACGTGGAAAACCTAGGCATAAGTGGGAGATATATTACGTAAAGGTAAGGCTATCCATGTAACAGGCCGTGAAGGCCCGTAGGGCTGTGAGACGTCGAGGCTCCCACATTTTCTAGACAATCGGCACACGGATGACGGCGAGGTTATCAGCCTTAAGGGCCAATCGCCCCCCTCCCAACGAAGATTCCTGTTCCTGGTACTAATTTCTGTTATAGGCTGAGTCGACCCCAGGGCCATAGTGCGGCTGGGAGGATTAGGTCAACTGAAACAAGTCCACCTCATCTGATCACGAACCCGCCACCTTCCGGCTTGTAGCATAGGGCCTCATCCAACTACGCTACCGCGTGTCCCGTAGAATTAAGGTAGATCTAAAAGCAAAATCATCGAGTGGTCTTATTCAGAATACGGCACACTGATGGGCCCTTATGTGGTACATGGTAATGGCCCTTCCGGTTCCATGGAGTTGTTTTTGTTAAATGACACCTTTCTTTAATGACTTAACACTTGCAGCAAGGGGCTGTGAAACCAGATGCTGTGTTTCCGTCTACACAGTCAGGACACTGTCGAGCTCCACGAACCAACAGCCACGTCATTCCTCTGTGTGACAACGGCGCGGTGTCCATGGAAACGCACACAGCGCAGTTCTACTTGACTGCAGCTGCGACAGCGTGAAGTTAGGAGCAAGTGCAGGGCAGCTCCAGGACACGCGAACACAAATATACTAGGCACCCTCACACTTTTGACTTTGGAGAATACTATGTGACACTGTGTAGCCTGGTAGTTTAATGTGAACATAATAGGTTTAGGGCGTGCAAATACAAAGAACATGTTAGAACAACGTTAACGCTTATATTTCTTAATAATTTTAATTGATTCGTTATTAATTAAACTGAATGGATGTGGAAGGAAGGGGGAATGATCTGGTCCATACAGAGTCTGAATTCCTAAGGCAGAACATCGAAGTAGCGGAGGAGAAAAGAAGAACAAAGAAGATTAATCAGCGAAAGTGAAGTAGGAACAGAAGGCGGAAGAAAAGAAATATAGCTTGGTAGAAGACTGAAAGCAAAAGAAAGAGCAGATTTAAGATATGGATAAAAGGATAGAAAGATATTTCAGAGGAAGCAGGAAAGAAAAAAGGAAAGGAAAGAACAGAACATGATGTACAGAAGTGGAAGACATATTTCTGAAAAATTAAATAACCTTAAATAGGAAAAGTGTTTGTTCTTTTTTATGGAATCGCGTTATTCTGTCTGTCTTTGTCTTTATGGATGTGTCCTTCGCGAATACGTGATCAGACGGATTTTTGTATAGGAGTTCATACATCATAGGTCGGTGTCCGGGGAATGTGGATATTGTGAAACCAAAAACAGGGACTATTAAAATAGGCTCCAAAATATACAATGGAGATTTTTTCAAAAAATAGGTTAAACAATTTGGGTTAAGTTTAAGTAATTTATTGAGAACCTCTCCCTAAATATAGCTGCACAGGTGTCATCCTCAGGAAAATAGCAATACGTGCACTGGCGGTCCAAATGTTTAAGCAACGTTTACATATCCTAAATTGTATAATCAGAAAGCATACATTGTCTGCGGAATAACAATTGATTTCTTTTTCAAGGTAACTTACAGACAACGTTAATTATATATGACAAAATATGTACAATGTCTTTGCATCGGCTGTTTAATTTGTAACTCTTCAAAGTTAAATGTGGAGAGCTGTTGCAAGGTTACTTAAATAGACTCTTACTACCAACCCATAAAATTTCCCGCATTTAAAGGAGACCTACCGATGCCGTGATATGAGAGTAAAACGTGATACTTTACACACTCTATAGACGGAATTTTATCCACGCAGAATTACTGCACCTCATTTTTATGTTCATGACGCCGGTAAAATATTTCTTTTCTTATTCGTCAGATTCATCAGGTTGTGGCTTAATGTTCATTGTTGGGATCAATGGTACAGGTGTGTGCCTCACGAGAGAAGTGACAGGACTTAATTCGAGTTCTGAATATATGTTATGATTCTAAATTATTGTCAGGAGCCGCGCCATAGCTCAAGCGGTTAGTCGTTGGCTTCCCACTGCGGCGGCCCGGGTTCGATCCCGCGTCTGGTCAAGTGGGATTTGTGATGGACAAAGTGGCGCTGGGGCAGGCTTTCTCCAAGTACTTCGGTTTCCCTTGCCAATCTTCATTCCACCAATTGCTCCACAATCACCCTCACCTATCATCTGGGGCTGGTACAATAGGCCAGAATTGGCCGCAGTACAAGGGACTTAGTCCCACCCCACTAGGAACAAAAAAAATATACAGATAACTCGTAACCACACTTAATAACAGCGCCATCGCTGATCTCCACACTTTACAAATCACTGCAGCACACGCTAAGCCTCAGTATCTGATAGCCTTCCCTAGTCGTTGCTCGGTAACAGCTCTCAGAAACGGAGATTTTAGTGCCTCTGTGTATATTTCGTTGCCCGCTGGCTAATACTAACTAAATTGTCTCATTTATTCTTGCTCTATATCCTCGGCCCGAACCGCGTAGAAAACTGTGTTTAACAGTTCCTCTGTTGTTACGTGTGATTTCGTTGTCGTGTTTCTTTGCGAAAGCGTGCCTCAGTAACGACTCTTGTGTGCTCGCTTATCTCGTTGTAGTTTCCCAGAAACGGAATCAAAACTGACTATGCTGTTGAAGGCCAATAGAAATTTACCCGAAACGCTTAAGATAGCAAATTCAATGTTTGCAGAAACGTTTAAGACCTTGAACTTCCTACGCTACTTATTCACAAGAGCCGAAGTAATATGTTCCCAAGGACAAGAAATACGCAAATTATCTACAAGTTTTAGAGGCAGAGTTGCATCATCTTTAGTTGCTACAATAGGAATAATTGTTAACACTTACTAACAAGGCAATTTCCTTCCTTCATGAGCTATTCAAATAGCAAGTCTGCCCCCTTGAACAGCAGAAAGCACGCAACTTTCCCTAGTGACTATATCTGAGCATGACGTCCACCTTCTTATGCAAGGAGCAGCACTAATAAGAGTAATAAAGGCAAATTATATTCTCTCTTCTCCCACGACCTTCACAAAGCTAACATTACAAAACGCCTGCAATATTACTCTAACTCCCCCACTTCAAATTTCCAGGTAAGCGGCGTTTCGCCCTGTATTCAGGAAGGAAGAAAAGAGAGGGATATCACAATGCTTGAGCAGCGGAAGGAAATTGTTATTCTAAGGCCTACACTTCGCCTGAAACATCTCTGAGGTAACGTCATACTCGTACATTAAGCAGGCAGTTCTGCGGAACACAAGTCTTGTAACAAGAATATGATATTTTGGGTTGTAACGTCGTGTAGTTCCATAGAAGTTCGTCGATATATCGGAGGAAGATAAAGCTTCCATTTTCAGGATAAGAGTAACCAAAGTGTGACTTTTATTTGTACTGTTGGCGGTCTAGAATAATTCTTGGTTTTGAGGGCAGTCCACTCTCTTAAACAACTTCCGTTTCTTTAGTTACGGAAAGCTTCTTCTCTCGAACAAGAAAAGGTTATTGTAATTTAAGTTGGTGCTAATTTTACAGCACATTCAGAGAACAAAACAGTTTTCACTGAACTCGTAGCGCGTTCTGGCGCAGTCCCATACATACATAACTGAGCTGGGATAGCTGGACGACCGGGGTTCGATTCGCAGCAGGAGCAAGGAGTTTTTCTCTTCTCTACAGAATCCAGACCGGCTCTGGGGCTCACCCAGCCTCTTATGTAATTGGTAGTGGGGGCTCCTTCCTCGGGAGTAAAGTGGTTGGGGCGTGAAGCTGACTACTAACCTCTATATAGTGCCGACGTCAAGAATGGTGGAGCTATACTTCCAGTCCCCTATGTGTCTTCATAGCACAGTGCTTAATTAAGCACAAGGACAAATTTACCTATTCTTTTACTAATATCCACTTTTTATTACACTTTATGTACAATTTTACTCTATTTACAGAAACCCTCTGTCAGTGCAGACTTTTACAGCAAATTATGCTTGAAACTACGAGCTCTAATTTGAAGGGCAAATACATACTTAAACGGTCTTAAGCCTTCACCGCAGCCAAGTTCAAATAGTGTATTTCTTGGGCACGGTTTTCCTACTTCAGTTTAACATGCATTTCTGATCATTTTTATGACTTTCTCTACGGCGTTCATTATTTATTTATGCTATTACAGACGTAAGGAATTATATCAGGCATGATAAAATCCAGAAAGACAGTGTGATCATTGTTTGCTAGGGGGCTCACAGAAATCAAACAAAAGCAAAGATAAAAGCAGGAAAAAGGTCAATTAGTTTGTCCCTTACAGAACAGTCAAATTTAGGATGTGAAATGGCAGAAGCGGTATGTGTGTCTTGCAGCCTTCTTATTGCTGGATCCTACCCTGACTTAATCTCCAATTCTTTAAGAATTAACAGATATTTTCCTCTGAAAAGTCGACAGACTTCTATCGAACTACACGGTGTTACAACTGAGGAGATCATAATCTTCAGAGTCGCAGTTGTGAGAACCACGAACCCAACAAACACTTCGTTTTCAACAATAACATCAGTACAGCAAGTCTGGTATCCCCTGTATGCGGAAGATGCGATCAGTAAATTTCTAGTGAGGATGTAACAATGTACATTAACCCCTGAAGAAGACGCACCCTCAAAGACATTTTATATACGGAATATCTCCCGTTGGAATACAATACCACACTTCTTACCTCTGTACAAGTGTGACAACGCGTTTTACTCAGACAAATTCTGATGAAACTTAAAGAGTTTAACGCTGAAAAAAAAATCATATTTTATTATTATGCATTATATTAACGTGTAGTATCGTCATTACCAACGTTTCGGAGGAACCTGCTGCCTCCGTTTTCAATGTAAAATTTGTTGCTTCCATCTGCTGCTCTTAAGACGAAGGCTGAACGCTCTACTATGTTAGTAGCCACTTATGATAATTCGAACTGTTATATAGATCAAGATCACAGTCCATAAGAATCAGTTACTATGTGAGTTTTACTGTTGATTATAAACAGTGTCTCCTGATATATTACCCCGTGTAGTCTAGTAAACCCTTACCATCAAGACATGAGAAAATTATCATGAAGATGGAAACAGTATGTTCCTCCGACACGTTGGTTCCAATCTGTCAGACTAGTGGTTTCATAACCCAGAAGCTCAGATTCTAAACAAGTGCTGTAGAGTTAGTCCTCGCTTAGTGCAGTTCCCAACAAACACTGTTTCGCATTATGTTGATACTGTTTTCATACCAAGGTAGATCATGTTATCTCGTTACTACGCCGTTGTTCCTCCCATAGTTTAACGACACTGTCGAATAGGAGGGTTACTCGTCCAAACAAGTGTTTAATGTTAACAAGACCGGGACCTCATCCACTGCTCTGTCACGTCACATTTGGATATTTCTTTTTCCTTTCTTTCTTCTTTCTTTCTTTCTCTATGGCCCTTTGGACCTCGGTCACTTTTTCAGTTTTTTATCATATACACATTCGGTAGGACTCCTCAAACGGGGGATCAGCCAATCGCAAGGCCGCTTCCTACAAACAGATAAACACAACCAAGGAATAAACGCACATAGATATCCAAGCCTCGAGTGGGATTCGAACCCGTGGCTCCAGTGTTCGAGCGGTTGAAGATGGTTCATGCCTAAAACCGTGCGGTCACTATGACCTGCTCACCTTTAGACATCGGTTAATCAAATATATCATATTAAATATTAAATATATATTGCTGCAGTTTATAATTTCATGTATTCCTAGTCAAGAATTTACGAGTATTTACAATCGCGTGTATATTACAATGAAAGGCTGAAAAAAGTAACCTACTTATTTCTGAAATTTGTATGCTAAAAATTGTATTCGGTTAAAGCCCTTTCATATAATGTCACGGTTTACAAAAAAATATTCATGACGTAACAAGAAACTACACTACTTACACGAGACAGAAGCTTTCGTGGGCAAATGCATACACCATAATCTTCTCTGTTTAAGTTACCGACCTAAAGATGGAGACAGAGCAGACTCTCCGAAATGATGATTTTTAAGTCAACATTGGCAAGGATGCGACCCGCGAAGCTTTTAGTGAAGTCTAGCTTTCTTACGTCATCGTAACGTGTAGAATCCACGAGATATCCGCGCTGATTTAGACCAACAAATTGTCTCACTGGAATTCCAGGCCTTTAAGCTCGAGAAAAATATGTTATCCTTATCTCTTCGTGGTCTTTATATATTTAACCAAGTGAAAACCAGCTCATAAACTTAATCTATGCCATGAAACCTTGCTCCATACGAGTGTCAACTCATTACATAAATTGCTCTTCAATTTGTCATCCAAAAATACCTCATACAGTTGGGTAAAATAAAACGAAACGTCAGAAGAATACATTATCGTAAAGAAAAAATGTTAAAGCTAGCCCTGTAAGAGGCCGTCGAAAACCACAGGGATGTGAGACGCCGAGGCTCCCATATTTTCTAGACAACTGGCTCACAGATGGCTGTGAGGTTGTCAGTCTTAAACCCCGGTCGCACTTTACCTCCCAGGAAGGTTCCTGCTACTCATTTCTGTTAGAGGCTGAGTCGACCCCCCAGGGCCATAGTGCGGCTGGAAGGATTAGGTAAAATAAAAAAAAATCCACCTCATCTGTATTCGATCCCGCGATTTTCCGGCTTGTAGCATAGTGCCTCAACCAACTATGCTACAGTGTGACATTTCTCCCAAATATGACCACGAAAATTACCTTCTTCAGGAATGTGATACCGTATAATCGACTAATCTACAAAAAAAAATTAACTGCGTCAAATCCCACAACGCAGTAATCTTCGATAAAATACTAATGTACTGTACTAATGCAAGAGTGGGTTATCTGGATTAAAAATGGACATAAACACGTACCTGAATGTAGCGCCATATAGTCTGTTGAGAGCCAACTAACGTTTCGGAGAAACATGTTGCCACCGAAACTTCAGTTGACTTTAAACGGACTACATGGCGCTACATTCCAGAAGATAGAAAATTTCATTACCAGGGCCCGGATTTTGACAACCTGAAAATATTTATAATATGACCGAAAAAATCCAGAAAAATTACCTAAAATATGACCCAAAAATGTAATATGCAGGGACCGGATTTTGATGACCTGAAAATATTTTAAAAATGACCAAAAAATCCAGAGGAATGAGCTAAAGGAGAAAAGAAAGAAACCTTCGCTTCCAAGTTATTCACATTTCAGAAAACATATGAAGAAAAATTCCCTAAAATGGACAAAAATGAGAAGAAATGCCCTTAAAATAACAAAAATTTACCCCAAAATTACCCCAAAAATGAAAAAAATGACCTTAATACTAAAAATGTCAAAAAATTACCTATAAGATTAACATTTCTGTAACCAGCAGCTCATATCCGAGATTTATATATTTAAGAGCATCGCATTGGATACAAGGAAAAAAGGATGACATGTCATCAAAATCCGCTACCTGGTCATTACACATTGAAGTGTCTGAACATTTTCCTCCTCCAACCGGTATGAAACAGATTCAGAAAGTCTCTAGAATAATTCTGAAACGCGCGTAATATTGTTATGTATATTCATCCGGGCTTCGCATGTCTCACATCCGTCCACACATAACCCGACAAAATGAGTTGAATTCTAATCAAACTACCCAAACTCTTATACTGTGAAGGGTTCTCTCTTCTTGGTTGTGACGCCGTGTAGCCTGGTCACACTAAGATTTCTGCTAATTCCTTGCACGCGGTAGCGTAGTTGTTTGAGGCACTATGATACAAGCCGGAAGGTTGTGGGTTCGATTTCCGATGAGGTCATTGGATTATTTTCAATTTACGTAATCCTTCCAGCCGCACTATGGCCCTAGGGTCGACTCAGCCTCTAACAGAAATGAGTACCAGCAGTCTTCCTCGGGGTAAAGTGGGCCGGCTGACAACCTCACGCCCTTTTTCTATGAGCCGACTGCCTAGAAAATGTGAGCCTCGAAGTCTCATAACCCAATGTGTCTCCATGGCCTGTTAGAGGGATAGCTTTACCTTTTTTTAACTTCTTATCCTAGATCATAAAGATAAAGGCAAAACGTTCTTCTTAAAAGTCGGAAAGCTTCTACACGACTTTACGGCGTCACATTCTTATACCCCCTCATATTCATTTCTGTAAGAACTTCCAATGCAATAAAGTCTCTTGCAGCTATTGGCCAAGAGTATTATTTTTTTATAGCTAGTGGGGTGGGAGTAAGTCCCTTCTACTGCGGCCACTTCTGGCTTATTGTACCAGCCCCAGATGATAGGTGAGGGTTATTGTGGAGCAATAGGTGGAATGAAGATTGGCAGGGGGAACCGAAGTACTCGGAGAAAACCTGCCCCAGCGCCACTTTGTCCACCATAAATCCCACTTGACCAGACCGCGGGATCCAACCCGGGCCGCCGCGGTGGGAAGCCAGTGACTAACCGCTTGAGGTATGGCGCGGCCCTTTGGCCAAGAGTAAGTGCAGAAACATGATGTAACAGTTACTGAGGTCTGGCTCAAGTGCGGTCAGATGAATGGTGCCGAGGTGTGATGAAAATCGAGATTCATATTACTTAGAATATCTTGTGTTTAAGGAACTAACAGACGAATCAGTTTGAATATTATATCGAGAAGTAAACAAACCTGTATTTCTTTCGGTTTTCCAAGATCAGTTTCAAACTATCGGACATAAGCATTTCCGGAAAATATTTTTTTAAAGAATAAATACTAACCGAATTTTATCACTGAATTAAATTTTCAGAATTTCTAACACTATAAAATTCCGAACAGAAAAGGAATTTTGTATAATTCCTGTGTATGTCTGTAACAAGATACAAAAATTTGAAGAATATTTTTGAAAGTTATATTGAATACTTAATTCTATATAAAATATGCAGCAAAACTACAAGGCTTTGTTTTTCCATTAAGTTCTGTGAAGTGGAATTAATAAATTATTATCATTTCAAAGAGTTATTACAGTAAAGTTTTTGTGCTCTCTAAACCAATTTTCCGGCTCACTGATTTAAAAATAAAACTACCATTATGTCTAAAAGCAATTAATCCATTTTAAGGCTCAAATTCCCCTGTATACCGTTCATATTTCAGATCTTACCTAAACCAAAATATACTGCGGCCCAGATCAAATGGTCAGTCGACTAATACTGTTGTCGAAATAATCGTTCCTTATCATTGAAATTGTAGCGTGCCGCTACAGATCTGGCGTCCATTGTTAGACAACGGCTTGTTAAGACACGTTTTCGAGACAGCGCATACATAACAGACGTTACCACGCAAGTGAAAAACCAGAAATAGTGAAGTTCCCGCGGAAACGAATACAAACTGGCTACTGGCCGATAAAACACGTGAAACGGAACCCTTAAAGCAGGTGTCTTCTAGGCCGTCCGGCTGTTGGTTATAATAGACCAAGAATGGTCAGAATTAAGGACACACCTGCGTTGCACCTTCCCCGTGTGGAGGCGGGGTCGAATACCGTGACCCTGCGAGTCGTAGGAGGCGACGAAAAGGGAAGTCTCAAATCTGAGACAGTAAAATATGGTCGCGAGTCCCAAGAGACTCGGACCCAAGAAAGACTGCACTGGCAAGGGCCAGCAGCATATACAAAAAGCAGACCCTTCCTCTCGTCAGAGAGGGCGCCCCACAAAAACAAGACCGTAAATGCCAAACAGTAAAAAATATCTAGTCATGAGCCCCATCTGGGGCTCGACACCAAGATTTACTGACTGAATGACCTTCAGTCGCAATGTGACTTGGACTTGGAATTGAGGACACAGAACAAACAAGAACAGAGGCGAGTGGATCAGAGCTGAGAGCAGAAAAGAGCAGCTCAGGTAAGAACCAGAAGACGACAGACTAACCACGTGGCATCGTCTGGAAGACGTGATTTCTGAGTGACTGTAATTGCAATTGTAAACAACTTATCCAATAAACAGCTTCACGTAATCCGAAACCCATTAATTTCTTGTCACGTTACCAGGACACGTGATAAAACTGGTGTCAGCAGTGCGATTGTCTTGACAATATCATAAGAAACCCGTAAGTACACCCAATCTGTAAATTCTCTGTGGTTTTTTAAGCATGTCATACCTATAGAAAAAATTTGCTTGAAAGGGTTGAAAGCACTTTAGAAAAAACCTGCCTGCAGGCGGTAGCCTGTGGAACCTACAACTTTGTAAGATATGAGGTTTTCATGTCGGTGACTATGAAGAAATCAGTCTTCTGGGATGTGGCGCTGAGTAGATATTGTTTTAACCGATATTTCAGAGGAACATATCGCCTCCATCTTTACTTCTACCCTGAAGATTGAAGCGATACGTTCCTCCGAAACGTCGGTTAACACAATACCTACATGGCGCCACATCCCAGCAGACTGCTTTTTTCACCTACAACTTTGTTCCGCAGCTTATGACAACCCAAGGTTTGAATTTACAAGACGGTGGTTGGAGAGAAGATAGATTTATATTGCCACGTGTAGGGTGGTATGCTTGGCGAATAGTTACGGGTTATAGTTCGGACGGTTGGATTTGTTAGCAGCTTGCTTAAGAGTTCTCTTAATCGCATTTAAATACAGGGCTATTACTGATTTGCACACCTTACATTTCACCATTACACACGCACTAAGATCCTCAGCCAGAGGCCGCGCCATAGCTCACGCGGTTAGTCGCTGGCTTCCCACCGCGGCGGCCCGAGGTCTATCCCGGGTCTGGTCAAGTGGGGTTTGTGGTGGACAAAGTGGTGCTGGGTCAAGTTTTCTCCGAGTACTTCAGTTTCCCCTGACAATCTTCATTTCATCAATTGCTCCACAATCACCTTCACCTATCATCTGGGGCTGGTACAATAGGCCAGAAGTGGCCGAGATACAAGCGATTCAGTCCCACCCCACTAGCAATAAAACAAATAAAGATCCTCAGACTTCGCTAATCGTCTCCTGGTAACGGAATTAAACAGTGTCACTGTGACTAAATCTTCTAAACACACATCTAATCTTCATAGGCCGACTTCTTATTATTCTTCTACGACGGCTATCTTCTACCGAAAACACAGAACTGACTGCTAGCGCAGATGGTCTTCAAGATAACTCCTCCGCACGTACTCCACGGAAAACAGGCCTCTATTGTTGCGTAGCGCAGACTGCACAGAAGACACAACAAACGTGATTCCTACTCAGCGAGTTCATTGACGCGCTGACTGTTGTCTAGCAACGAGCTATAATCATTCGTCATATTGTAGCGTGTTTAAAATTTTGTTGCCTAATAAAATAAATGTTTTCTTATTGTTGGCCAATAATTTGTCTTCGCGGTAATGTGTTTACCTAGTTGTTCCCTAGCAACGGATATACATGTTACCATATTTTGAGATAAGGTGGTTGAAGGGAAGCGGAATTAGTTAGGGAGTTAGAGATAAGAGGTGTTTGTATTGAGAGACACCAGGTTGGAGAAAATACTAATTGACGGTTTCGATATGGATTTCGAGAGAAAACGAGTTGATACTTCGAGAAGAAAGACTGAGACACTAGGAAACTTTATTTTGATATAAGAATGTTTTAGAGAAGACAAATCTGTATTTTGAAAAGTGGGGAATATTTGAGAGAAGAGATATTCTCATTATGGAATAAAAGTATAAAAAAAAAAGGAAATTGCATTTCGAAATAGGGCGGTTGCACAGAAAATGGATTTGTAATTTGAGATCAGAAGGTTAGAAAGAAAGGGAATTCGTATTTTCTACTACTCTTCAGTCTTGGTCCAGTACACGAGCGGAATAAAGCCATGTGGACTACAGCTCATTTGGAAACGATTCTATCCATGCGAAGTAACCCCACAATCGATGATGATAATCTAATTAAGTTTGGTACGTTGTTCCAGTATTAATTGCACTCTCTAAAATTCGCTTTAGTATAAAGCAAATAATAATCTTGTGCGCCACATGCAGAGAGAACGGAAGCATGGAGACGATAGAGGAAATAAAGTGCTCATTTTATATTCTCTTCCACCACGGTTCATGTTTCTTATTGTCTTTACTTCCTTTCTTCCCGTGGATTTTGTCATTTCTCTTCTCTATAACCTCCTTTACTTCTTCATTTCCCTTCTTTCTTATTCACATCTACAGCCTTCTCCTATTTCTTGACTCTTCCTTAAAATTCTTCTGTCTCTTCTTGTAATATTGTCAGGAAAGAACACATTTTAAATGTCCTGACGAGGTCGTGCACTGGTGAATTCCGACTTACGAATGCAATGGTGTGACCTATAAATCATTCCCTTACAATCTATGTATGTGTGTATGCAAGTACGTGTTTGAAATTAATACTATATTAGAAATATTTTTTTACAATATCAGTAAATTATATAAATAAAAACGTAAATGTTGGTTTGTTGATCTCCGAAAGTTCTTTACCAATTGCTTCGAAATTTTTATACAGGGTTGTATTCGAGCATGCGCGTGTTTTTATATACCCATCTTATAGATGGCACACGTGTGACAGGTAAAAACATGTCACATGTTCCGAATCAAGCAGTCGTTTCCATAGTAACGCTAGAACAGTTAGCGTATACTTCCATGGAAACGCAATAACAGTGGGCCGTTACATAGGAATTGCCGAAAAAACAAACGCGTTTCCCCGGAGATGAAAGGATAAGTGGTTCCGTTGCGTAATATCATATAAATGAAAAAAAAAAATTCTTACAAATTCGTCAACGTGAATGAGATGAATATGTAAGTCTATGTAATACAATATACATATAATTTACACCCGTTAAGAGCTGATTTCTAAATAAACGCAATTATATTAGCTCAGTCATTAATACGAACTGCTTACTTACTGTACGAAGGGGGGGTAGATGACCTGAACTGACACAACACGACGGTCCTTCATCACAAAAGTGCAAAGTTTGATTTCAGATATCATGTTGGATTATATTAATTGAGGGTTCTCTTGGATTTAGTCTGTTTCTTTCAGATTCATACTGAAATAGCAGTACTTTTAAATGCTGAACACATTCTCCTACGGTTCTCTCCTTATGGTTTCCAGATAAATTCTCAAAACCATCACATGACGCTTTCCTTCCAGCGACCCCCTATTTCCTTTAATGGTACTAGAAACAAAAGAGTGGGAAACAAGAAGCAGCTTCAACGTATGAACCAGGAGAAAAGAAACGTATAAAATTACCCAACTTCACTGGATAATTCTCTGAAATTCGGTTGACACACATGGTCTTCTGCAGAACTATAAACGTGCAAAAATGTGTACCGACTGATGGGATACTGTAGGGGGATAAGAATGATGAATGGAAAATAAATTCAGAGGAGTCTGTCACAATCCATTTCAATATTTCTATAAATATTCGTCTAGCAAGCCGGCTGCTCCGTTTGAATATACAACTCATGTATTAGCTTAAAGAGCGGAAGAAAATCAGGAAAACTGTCGGAATCTTACAGGCCTATCTTCTGGGATATAACGATACGTAGTCCGCTGAGAGTCAACAAACTTTTTGGGGGCAAATTTCACGTTCGCAAGATATTTTTATTCCTTATGTAAACAGATGCTCTATAATTATATTTTAAATACGTGAACTAAATTAAAAGTTATTGCAAGAAATATAAAAACAAATATTCGTATTTTTAAAATGATTTTGAAACAATTTCGTTAAAAAGTGAATGAATGCATGCGTTGTTCAAGATAGAAGATTTGCAAAGCGTTTATGCGGCCCAGCTTTCGTCGGGCACAACAAAAAATTGTTTAAAGACTCATCATATGTTCCCCTCCACGGAAATCTTTAGTAAAAGGCGAAAGGGGGTCGAAAAATAGATCAAGCTAGAAACGAGCTTGGAAGAGAGAGCAAGAAAACTTCTGTTTGATTGTCTCATTCATCGATCCTGAAGTTTGAGGTGACATATTCTTCCGAAACGTCGAATGACATTCAACGACTTTATAACCCAAATACAGAATTCTTTATAATCTGATATAACTTGTAGGATTTGGAGTTCTTACACCGGTGGTTATGAAGCGGTCTATCTTCTGGGATATACGCCGTGTAGTTGGTTGAAAGTCAACCGATGTTTCGGAGAAAAATATCGCCTCCACTTTTAGTTTTGAAAAATAAGTCATGTAAGAAACAACAAGGAATCAGCAGCATAGTCTGCTTTCTATCCACTTCACTGTGATTTCTTGCTTGGTTTAATCATCGACTCCGAAAATGGAGGCAACATGTTCCTCCGAAACATCTGTTGACTTCGAAAGGACTACATGTGGTTATATGCCAGAGACAGAATTCTTAATACAATTTACTACCAAAACTCCTGTAATCTGTTCCTTAACGCTACAAACATATTAAACTGATTTTGTTTCCTGTTATCTGTTCTCTGAACCGTATGGAGCACGTAAACATTTACATCAGCTTTAAGGAAACCACAAAAACTGAAACAATATAAGTTGACGTACATTACTGTTGCGAATTTCCGCTAGTAATTTTGCAAAATTATCTCGCCACAGGCAAGATGGTGACCCAGTTCACAAGCGCTATATATAAACTGGCATATATCCCGCTGAAATTACAATGGGAAATGCGAGTAGTTAAAATCAAACATTATAAAAAAAAAACTAACCTCATAAACTTGAAACATTCTGGAAAGAGCTGCATTAATATATGAGCGAGAGGGAGTAGGGGGTTACAACGCTGTCATTAGCTAGAACGTATAGCGTTAAATGTCAGGACGATACATAAAAGATGAATGATGAATTGGAAAGGATCTGTAAGGTACTGTCTTTACTGAGTCGAGATAATGTCCCGGGACTTTCCTGGAGTGATTGAGAAAAAACACACAAGACCTCAGTGAGTACGGCCGGTGCCTCGGCCGAAATTCGAACAAGGACCTCTCGAATTCGATTCAGGAGCTTACCACTACCCCAAACCCAAGATACAGTCATGTGTCCGGGGTTCCTTGACCAATAATAACGGGTTCTGGATTGAATGATTGGATTTACTGACAACTTCTTTTTCAATCTCTCTTATTCACAACAAATCATAGCGCTACCGCTAGTCTATCCACTTCAAATATCACTAGGACACGCTATCCGTTTCCTAGCAACGGATTTTTCACAGGAACTATCGCTTCAAGTCACTAAGAAGTCTTCTTGTCATTTCTTGTTCAATCACCTTGGAATGCCGACACCAGAACTCGACCCAATTATCCAATGTTAATTCTCTAATTTCTCTTGTTCCTTCAAACTGTCTCAATTATATAAACGCGGCACGGACCTACATAAAACGCGTGCCACATGTCAGAATTGGTGGCACGAACCATATAGAAAACACTGATTCTTGTATTGTTTTTAAAGGCATGTATGCAGGGTCGTTGCCTGGCAAAAGAAATATTCGCTGTTGCGGGAATTCGTTTACCAAACCGTTGCCAAGTAATGGGTACACACGTTACAATATTAAACCTCACACAGTAAAAAAGAACTGCACTAAAAGGTTCGACAAAGACGAACATTGTTAATATAGGTTCAAGTATAGCTTCTACTGCTACCATCTTCTCACATTTGCAACTATTTTCTGATATATGTACCGACAGACGGGCAAGCTTTAGCCCGTTATATACACGGACTGACACTTTCGTTAATGGTTTGGAAGATCAGAGGTAGCTTTTCACACATACTAGACCTCGAGACTACACAATATGTAGGTGAGTGGTCGGTTTTACGCTCGGCCGCCCAAGCCGTTGGTGCTCATTCTATGGAAAGATGGTTGCGTCCCAAGGCGGTCTGGGGAAGAGACAATTCTGAGATTCCTTCCAGTTCTTCCCGAAGAACTAACTCTGAATAGTTCCTCGGGATAAATTGCAACAGTCATACATTTACACACATGTAATTGATACACATATTAATACGATGGCATCGTGAGTGCCATGGTATGTGCAGAGAACTCACTGAAGTTGAGTCATTCTTCAGAAAATAAGTTGTTCGTGTAGTCAAGAAATTACTAGCACTTCACAGAACTCGAATTTTTATTTTTGTGTTCATATTATCCCGCCACTGGTCCCTATCACCAGGCAGAATAGTCCAGTGCACAACTTCTTATTTTGTTTCTTAAAGATAAATTTTAATATTGTCACGTTTTTGTGGAGGGACTATAAGCGGAATTTCGATTGGTGATTGGATTTATTGACCACTTACAGATAGTAGCTACACGTAATTATAGCGTTCTCGTTAATTCATGCACTCGTCTTCTCACTACAGCACATACTAAGTTTCTCAGTTTGTTTTCAAAGGACGTTTCCTGGTAACAGATCCTAACAATGTCCTATGCTTACATTCTTTTTGGCTGGTGAATGTCTCATAACTGACTAAACTGAGTCTCTGAGTCTAAGTCTGAATCTGAGTCTTATATTACGACCGACGTTCAGTCGGCCACTCCATCTTGGAATAAAGCACCCGGGGCTCAAGACCAGATTTGTATTACTGTCAGACAGTTGCGAGTTTGTTGATGTGGGCCGCTCTCTCTGACGAGAGAACGGGTCTGTCGCTTACAAATGCCGCTGGCCTTTGCAAGCGCAGTCGTTTTCGAGTTCGAGCCCCGTTGGACTCGTGACCATATTTTATTGTCTCAGATTTGGTACTTCCCTTTTTGGTCGCCTCCTACGACTCATAAGGTCACGGTGTAGCTATTCGACCATGCCTCCACAAGGGATACTGACTAAACTATAAACTTGTTCCTCTTATGAACCCTGTGCAAGTACCACGTAGAAAACACCGTTAATTTTGTTGTTCGATTGTTGCCGTGGGAGCATATTTGTTTACGAAGCCGTTACTCAGCAACGGCTGCCGCATATTTGTTTATTCCTCGGTCGTTGCCTAGCAGCTGGAATTGTTTACAGAGTCATTACTACACGCTACAGATTATCTTCCCACCTCTTCCTAGCTTTTACTTGTTCTGTATTTCCTTCAAGATTTCCTACTAAAAATCTGTAGGCATTTCATTTCTCTTCCATATTTCGTATTTACCTTTTCTATTCCATCCACCTTCATGTGATCATTCTAACATTTGGCAAGAAGGAAAAAACTTGAAGCTCTTAATTGTTGTAAATATACTGGTATTTAAGAAACTTCCATTTCTTGACATTTTATGTTCTCAATGATGTTTCAATACGAAGCCGTGTAGTTTCGGATGTTTGGAAGGCGTTCCGCCTTTTTCATTTTCTGCCTCAGAATCTACGTTTATAGAACAGCCCATTTATGGCCATCACTTCCATCATGTCCCATATATATTTTCACCTTAATTGACTTTATCACTTCTTATTTAATTTTATCTCCCTTCTTCATCTACTGTCCACCTTCCTACTTCCTATGATTTATCCCCGCTCTCTCTCTCTCTCTCTCTTTGGCAAGTAGTTTCTTCAGGGCCACTGATTCCTGTTGGTTTGCTCACTGACATGGTTCCAGTCGCATCTTCCCTATATCCGTACTTCTACCCTGAAGATGGAGACAGCAATTTCCTTCTTAATAAACTCTAAGGTAGGCCGCACACCGTCATGCTTCAAGACATGTAACAGTCAAGACACAATGTCTGCGACATGACGCACAGAAAGGAGCACAGTTGAAACGAATGAGATCATGAAAACCGTCGCACATCGGTCTGAGTCATGATGCTGACGTCAGCTTCATGATGACGAATCACGAATGAAGCAAGACTGCGTCTTTTGTCTCATGTCTTGATGCTTGTCTTGACGCAGTTGATGTGCGGTCGCCCTTAAAGTGCGTGACGATAGTATATGAATATAATGATTGACTTTTTGGTCATAATCCATGGTCCTGATTTTTTATTTAAAACAGAGATTCGGAGACTGTATTCTGATTCCATCTTCGGGTAAAAAGCTTAATCACTTCAGCCCAATCGATAGATTTACACCTATACCCTGCTATCGTTTGACCAAACTAGACGGCGTTATATCCAAGATTACCTTCATCCATGATATGTATACAGTTGTCGTCTTGTAGTGCACTCAGTTTCACCTGTTACTTCACGACATGTTTCGGCAACATAGTGCCATCATCAGGTGCCCTAATTACGCTAATCTATTGCATTGCTTGCCTTTACAAAATTATTTAAAAAGTATTTAAAAAGTGCGTATTTGTTAACTATAATAAATTTACAACACTCGCAGCTAAGAAGGGAACACACATCACAAGATACGGTTTACACAGAATATAAGAAAAACGACCCCCATAGTGGAAGAACCACACGCAAGTTTTAATTAAGACATATAAGATGGATAATCTTAACAAGTTTTAGTGTGTGTAAATTCATTATAGTTGACAAATACGCACTTTTTAAATTCTTTTTTCAAATAATTATAAAGGCAAGCAATGAAATAGATTAGCGTAATTATGGCACCTGATATGGCACTATGTTGCCGAAACATGTCGTGAAGTAACAGGTGAAATTGAGTTCACTACAAGAGGGCAACTGTATACATATCATGGATGAAGATGAGTGCAACAGGACGCTAAAATACATTACCTTAATCCATTTACGTTACAGATCAGTTTAACTAGTATTTAAGGACACTGTCTCTCCTCCAGAAATTATACAGCTTCAAATGATACAGAAAGCAAGGAACTTTTCAACTTACAGTCTATCAAGATACGCACGCATGCGCACCATAGTGACCGTAACGCTGCAGCGGCAGTATTTGCAAACGGGAACTTATTTTGTGGACACACCTCATACAAGGCAGGAGAGACTAAAGAAAACAACGAAAAGTCTCTGACTTTCTGTTTGATTTGAAATTTAACAGCAACTATAAACAATGAGATCTTCTATGATGATCAACCAAGTGAATATGGCAGTGGTATACAATGTTTCGAAGACTGTCTCCTTGTCCATCTTCAGGGGATGATGTGATGAGTGCCATGTAAGATTTGAGATTTTCACGGCGATGACTATGAAGAATGCCTGCCGTCTTCTGGGATGTAGTGCCGTGTAGATATTGTGTTAACCGACGTTTCGGAGGAAACGTCACATGCACACGCTGGTTCCACGCTCGTGGATCTCTCCCGATTGAGCCAACTTGTTTTGTCCGATCTTGTAGCAAGCCATCCTTGCAGGCTTGGCGTATCGAAATAGAGTCTATAGGTATAATTTGGAAGCCGGACAATTTGCACTAACATGATACTGTGAGTGTCCTGTGAATTCAAATGGCGGCGCACAGGTTTGCAGACTATACTTCTGTCATTTAGTTTATTCAAATTGAGCTCCGCTGCTTTGCCTCCTAAGCTACTATGAAATTTACAAACAAGCTTATGTACATTATGGAATCCATCCTCATTTCAAGTACTGGATTACATGATAATCCTCTATGCAGTAAATGGGGGAGGGGGGGGTCGACGTTCCTTATACGTTGTGCTTTCTTCTTGATGTGAGCATAAAGAGGGCAGACCAATTTCTTTAAAGAATTACCAAGGACCGAACTTTTTTTTAAGATAAATGGAAAAGCTCATGAAAGGGAGTAAAATGGGGGAACTTAAGGAGTAGAGCAGGGCTATTGAAAAGTCGTGCCGAGATCTCTGGCCTAACAAGTACCTGCTGATTGTGTCTTACAGGTCTTCGACTCCCTATTCATCAAATCTATCATATCTTGCTTCCCTCCTCCATCTTTATTTTATTATTCTTTCCTCTCCTTCTTTTTCTCTCTTCTCTGTTCCTTTACTTTTTTTCCGCCAATCGGTCTCCATAACATTTTCTCCTTTTTATATTTTTTATGCTTTGTTTCTTTTTTCATAATTAATATATGTATATATTTTCCTCCCCCTCGTTGGTGTCTCCACCTTATCGTGGTGAGGGGGTTTGAATATGCCAAGGACCCTGAGAGCTATACCAGCGGTAGCAGGGCCTCCCTTGCCGGACAGGTCAAAGGATAGGCATCAGACGAAGGAGACACCAAAAACCAAAAACTGATGCCGGAAGCAGCGTCATCAGCAGCGACTTGAAGCACAGAGCAAATGATGCTCGAGATGGTTCAAGTTCGTATAGCAACAGGCGTGACCAGAGTGGTTTGAACGGCTGTTGTACTGCGATGTGGAAAGCAAATGGAAAAACTACCAAATTATCACTTTTACTGGACAGTCTCTTTCCAGAAACAGAGACATCATGTATGCGAACCAGAAGACGAGGAAGAAGACGTCAGAAGATGCTGGATGACCTTGGGAACATAAGAGGATATTCTCATTTGGGAGAAAGCTCTAGATCGCATTAAGTGGAGGAACTGTTTTGGAAGAGACTGTGGACCTGTCGTCTGACAGATTTCTGATGAATGGATGAATATTTTCCTATTTCTTCTTTCTTTCTTTTGATTGGACAATTTCTTATTTTCACGACTGCCCCTTTCAGTAGTATTTCCTTTAGTGTTCAGCCCGTCGCAAGGCCTCTACCTGCACACAGGACAACACAAACACAGGATAAACGCACACAGATATCCATGCCTTGAACGGGATTCGAACCCACGATCGCAGTGTTCGAGCGAGCGAAGAGAGTTCATGCCATAGACCGAGCGGCCACTGTGATCGGTCCTTCCTGGTTATATAATTTAAATTGTAGTATTTTCAGTATGAAGGAAAACGGGATGGCTTACGTCATAGCAAGGAGGATATGTGAGCTTCGGAGAGAGACTGGATGTTATGGCGAGGAAAAAAATCTCTACCCCTAACGGATCTGGTTTCAGCGTGACTCTTTCTTCCTTCCTGCACAGCTTCTCCTGTTAAAGGAATTTGCACTTCACTGTACAATATTGGCAGACTACGCTCATACGAGGATTTGGTAGGATTACATAACCCTCTCTTACATTTTCTCAATCTTTTCTTGCGGTTTCTCTTCAGCGAGGCTGCTCATCTCCGATATTTTGCATATGTCAATGTTTAAACTTTAAACATTTAAACAATGGTTAAACGAAACTGATATCCTGCTTCTGCTTTCCTCTTCGTCTCTCAGTTAAGTCATGCCTTCCTTTGTTCTTCATTTCATGATCCACTTATAAGTTAACCAAGTATGTCTATATTATTGTGTCATACAGACCAGTTGCTAGGTAACGACTGCGAAACAAAGAGACAAATGTCATTGTTATGCAACAACTTCGTAAATACAAAACAGTACTGGAGCCGTTCCTGGGTAGCGGGCTGCACGCAACAATGGAAGTACTGTTTTAAGCGGTGTTTTCTATGTGGTCCGCTCCGAGGCTATATCACTTCACCGACCGAGATGAGTTAGTGCAACGCCGTGTGGAGGCGGGGTCGAATACCTCCACCGTGACCCTGCGAGTCGTAGGAGGCGACGAAAAGGGAAATCTCAAATCTGAGACAGTAAAATATTGTCGCGAGTTCCAACGGACTCAGACCCGAGAATGACTGCACTGGCAATGGCCAGCAGCATATACAGAAGGCAGACCCGTCCTCTCGTCAGAGAGGGCGCCCCACAAAAACAAGACCGTAAATGCCAAAGAGTAATAAATATCTGATCATGAGCCTTAGATGGGGCTCAAAACCAAGATTTACTGACTGACTGACCGTCAGTCGCAATGTGACTTGGACTTGGAGTTAGTGCACATAAGAGACAAACCCATCTTCTCGTCAGAGAGGATGGTACATAAGGACGATTACCGCAAGAGTTCAGTTGGAAAAAAATCTCTGGTCGTGGACCTCAAAGGGCCTGACGGCAAGATGAACTGATTGGCGATAAACAGCCAGTCGTAAAGTAAATTTCACTTTGAGTTAGTGCAGTGCAGTATAGTGCAGTGGAGGGGAGATAATTGGTTTGTGAGCGAGTTAGTTAGGGGACTGTTGCGGTTCAGTCTTTATGAGCCACTGCTGGTAGAAGCTGGTGGATGAGGTATGGGGATAGTTCAGAAACCCAGAGTAAAGGGAACGTCTGCCGTTGAAAGCCGTTACCAGGCAATGACTGATGAAGACACAGCAGACTGAGAAGACTTAGTACGTGCTCTAGTGAACTGCAGAATGTGTGAATTGGCGATAGTGCTACAGTTACTTGCAGTTACTATTCTGGGATATGATGCCTTGCATTATGGTAGTTTACTGACGTTTCGGAAACTACTATATCTAGAACTTGAATTTCTCAGAGCGGTTATTATGAAGAGTAATATCTTCTGGGATATAAGGCAGTTTAGTCCTTTGAGGTCAACCGACGTTTCGGAAGAAAAGTTCGGCTCCATATTATTGTCTTTATATTCAGTTTCCAAGAACCAGCAGGGCAAGAAATTTAGCAGCAAGAAGATTGATTTGTTCTACCCGCCTCTTGCTTACTTGCTCTGGTCATTATTTTACTGTGAAGATGGAAATATAACGTTTCCCCGAAACTCTGGTAAACGTCTATCAGATCACATGACATGAGAACATCATATCTAACGAAATTATCACCTTTCTGAGAACCATACCAAACACATACTAGATTCGGTGGTCTATTATATTTTGTATTGTATTGTATTGTATTGGAGAGGGTGGGTTTCCCCATGCACTTAGACCAACTGTTGGTCCACTGTGCGTCCCCCTATGATATTCTACCAGTCTCTATTTCCTACCTGTACTGGTGCGTGCCATCAGTCCCGACTCAGCCAGCGAGTTCGGCCTCTACTGGCTCAGCGGTATCTCGATGCTTCCCCCATCTACCAGAGGCGTTAGAGACTACTGTTGGGCGGGAAATGTCCTGAATTTGGCTCAGTGGTCCCCTTAGGACATGAGATTCTTTTACGTGCCGTAAAGCTACGACACGGGACCCACTGGTCTAAGTTCAATAGATTTTGAATGTTAAAGCATGTGGTGAATATAGCTATGAAGATATTTCCAAGGTGAACCAGTTATCCATTGATTTCACTCGCCATTTCGAAATGGAGAAAGTTATTTGCGGAGGCGAAGGCCGAGAGAGAAATGTTATAGAGTATGCTACACTAAAGTTATAATTAAGTTTTCGTTGGTGCATTCAACAAGTTTTCTATGCATTTAATTATAAGAGAATATTATCTCATCCCACTGCAGAGGGTTGTGTAGGGGGGGCATGAATGGCTCCTTAAACCTTCAGGAACAACAGAACAACAGAGATAATGAGGGGAGAAGGGGAAACCACCCAGTATCAATTAATATCTAATAACAGCCCAATAGAGTCAAAAGAAAAAAATTCAGTTCAATTTAATTTCCATCGTCATTATCAATATCGTTGAGTATTTTAAGGAATACCTCGTCTAAAGATAAGTAAATTGTTGGAGCAAAGTTTCAAAATTCAAACTTCTCTTGCTTATACTGTGGGCTCGATTAGAAAGTTGAAAACAACCCACCTTTATATTTCCATTCTTTACCAGACTGTCAGTAAAATCGAGTCATCATACACAAATTTCCTGCTACGAACTCCATTGCTTTTAGACTTAAGCAATTGTCTGATGAAACTTCAAGTTTCTGTAGGAATTCCAGTTGGAAGTTCTCATCGTTAACTTGGGCACTTAACATGTAGCTTTTAAATGCAAAGATTATACAGAATGTCCGGATGAAATGTATCCGAAATAAAACCATTATATCCCAGAAAGAATTTATATATACATTAATGGGTTAAACTATGACAAAGGGAAACTATCAAAGTTTTCTCTGCGTATATAACTTTCTCAATAAATTTAAATGTGGGCTTCCTTGGCGGCACGACAAATATCCAGGCTTGAAGCATGTTTGGTGTTACGATAGCCACAGCGTCCCTTATGTGGGCTTTCAGGTGTTGAAGGTCCTTGACCTTAATCTGAGAGACAATGTTCTTCACACAACCCCACAAGAAAAAATCCACTGAGGTTAAATCTGGCGACCTAGGAGGCCAAGCGATTGGTCCACCTCTGCCAATCCATATCCCAGCTATCTCTCTGTCAAAGTGATACAAACATGGTGGCAGAAATGTGGCGGCGCATGCGCGTAAGCCGGGTATGAAAAAGAAAAAACAAACTTACCGGGTTTCCCTTTTCGATGACATAAACCGGATATGTGTATGACAATTACTTTCCGAGATATATTTTTTTTATTTTGGATACATTTCACCCGGACACCCTATATAGTGCCGAGTGAGATAGAAAGATGCTCACTGAGAGTGAGTGGGAAGAATTTAGGGAGAGCTGATTTCATATTACCCCTTTCTTCCAGTATATCTTTCATAACAACGATAACTATATAAACTAACTTAATGGAACAGACTTATTCTTTAGAAACTGGTGCCAGTTCGCCCGGCAAATAAATTCTCCGTTCTTTGTAGAACCCAGAGATTCGTCATGGTATTCATATGCGTCCACTACTGCACACTAATATTACAAACTCCATGGTTTTAGTCCGCAAGCGAACTATACCGACCGAGCGACCGTCGCTTGTCGGCCAAATTAGTGCTGACTTTAGTGGATAGAGGGTGTCACGTGACCAGCGCAAGGGATCCCTACGGCCGTTAATCTCGGTTTTCTAGACCGGAGCCACTATTTCCTTGAAATGACTCCTTAATTATCCTCACGAGGCTGAGCGGATCCTGTTCCAGACCCACTATTTCTCAGAAAATCTGGTAGTGTCAGGAATCGAACCCGGAGCCGCTGTATCTGTAGGCGGTAACTCTGATCACTAGACCACAGAGTCGGTCCACAAAACCGCCTGATATCCACATACTTGTCCTTAGTTTTATCCAAGCATACTTAAACCAACCACCCATCCACCGGGGGCACGGGGTAGCGTAGCTGCTTGAGGCACTATGTTAAAAGTACGAAGGTACAGGGTTCGATTCCCGACGAGATCATTGGATTTTTCAATTTACTTAATTCTTCTAGCCACACAATGGCACTAGATTATACTCAGCCTCTAACAAAAGTGAGTACCAGGAATCTTCCTGGGTTGAAGGGCGGCCAGAGCGTGAGGATGACCTCACCGCCATATTTGAGACAATTGTCTAGAAAATGTGGGGGCCTCGACCTCTCACAACTCAAAGGACCTCAATGGCCTGTTACAGAGATAGCTTTACTTTTATCATCCACCCAGCAGTATTCTAAAGTATTCTACCGCCTGTCATCCGGCCACTCCCACATCATCAGCCAGACATCCGTATACCCAAGTTCTCACTGGCCCTTACATCCAGTACTGCGCAAAGTTTTCCTCTTTCCTGATCGGATTACCAAGAGGCCATCCAGCTGGCCGCACCGTATCTTCTTGCTTATCCCTCACATTGATGTGTTTTCTTTGCGCTGCAGGCTGTACACACGTCAGGTCGAGACAGACCGCAAGTTGCTTAAGTGGAGAGGATTACAGCCGTCAAATACTGAGGCGGATGTAGCTAGGAGCAAAACTGGAAAAGCACTGAAAGTTTCGAGAAACGTCACGGAAATGTCTTGACGCAATGAAAGCTCTTATCTTAAAATAAAGGGAGAATAAAAGTAATGTAAGGTACAAATATAATTGGTGCTCAACTTCGAACTCAATGTCGAAACTTAAGAGTAACATAGCGAATGCTGGTCTCATATTAACGCAGTTACTGTAGTAATGTAATTAATACTGTAGTAAAAGGTATATAAACCCGTTGCTAGACAGAGACCACGAAATAAGCGATGAGACAACGCAAGTTATTAGGCAGCGGCCAGTAAGTAACAACAGGAGAAATGCCTTTTTTAAGCGGTATATGCAGAGATGTTATAAGGAGAATTTAGGAATCAATCAGTTGGTTGGTGAGTTAGTGAGTTAGGTAACAGCTGGTGTTCAGTTATTGTGAGTTATCGATGCAAGAAACTGGTATATGAGGCCACGGACAGTTCGGGAACACAGAGAAAGGAAAGCCGCTACCAAGCAACAGCAGTGAAGACGTGACTGGACACTAGCGCGTGCGTATAACAGTGTACCGTAAAGTATATTCACGCACTGTATCAAAGAGTCCAACAAATCCATCATGAATCCAAAACTCGTCTACACTTACACTAATTCATGTGACAATGCTTATTATTTTCTTGTCTGGGTCAGGTATTTCCTACATCTTTAAGTCTAGTGATTCTGGCAGTGTAGTGCCCTCTTCTGTGTTGCAACGTCGCGTGGTCCAGTAGATGATCAGCGTTCCTGGCTACAGATTCAGAGGTCCGGGTTTGATTCCCGCCGCTACCAGATTTTTTTAAGAAGTAGTGGGTCTGGAACGGGGTCCACTCAGCCTCATGATGATAACTGAGGAACTATTTCAAGGAAATAGCGGCTCCGGTCTAGAAAACCGAAATTAACGTCCGTGGGGATTCGTTGCGCTGAACACGTGACACCCTCTATCCGCAAGAGTTGGCACTAAACTTCGCCGAGAAGCGGCGGTCGCTCGGTCGGTATGGTTCGCTTGCGGACTGAAATCATGGAGTTTGAGTTTAGCTACTGTGATAGAAGCAAATCCAGCACTCTCATCTGTTGAGTCAACGGAGGGTTTCATATCGTTAATGTACTAAGAAGGCAAAAAATAAAATAGAAAACTAAGGGAGGAAAATAAAAAAAATAAAGCCATAAAGATAATGAAAGGAAAATTCGGTCAGATAGAGAAAAGAATAACAAGACAAAAGAGTTAATAGATGAAAAAATGGCGGACAAAAGGGAGAGACAAAGAAATTCGAAAGAAATCAGGCGCAATGAAAGACAGAAGAACAACAAGAAAGAACACAAGGAATATATTCTTCCCCAGCACTATTTCTCTGTCCTGAAAACAGTGCTGCTTCATCAGTACAACATGTATCAGAGTGGAACTTTCACCGTCCTTCTACCAGTTTCGATTTCCCCAATCAGCGTAACGTCCGCTCCAAGTAAGTGATTGCACGCATGGGGTTCGTCCGCATTCTCTCTCTCAGTAAAAACTGCCGCAAGTGCTTCCATCTGTTAGTCGCGTACCTCGGCTTCTTTCATCATGACAAAAAAAGATTTCCCTGTTTCGTGCTTTATCATTACGGATTTGTAACGACATTTACATAACTAACATGCAATGTAAACAAAAAGACAAACTTCATGCAACGTTAAAAACAATTTCCTATTTACAACTCTTGTTCGTTCAAGAAACTAACAAACTTCATGGAACTGAGCCCTTCTTGAGTATCAGCCAATTGTGCAGATACTCAAGAACTTACTAATATTTTACTCAGCCCGAAAGTTCATTAATTTGCTGGTCCTTATCCTGAGCCTTATCCAGTCCATACCACCCCATCCTAAATTTCTAAGATCCAATTTAATATTGTTCAACCACCTACGACTTGGTCTTCCCAGTGCTCTCTTTCCTTCTTGCTTTCCCATCAATATCCTATGTCCCAAAACTCATACCCATTCCCTTTGGTTTAGGTAGTTTATCCAAAGAATCCGTCCAGGTCCAAGGCCCCTTGTAACATTTCGTAACAAGATTATTTTTATACCGTGACGCGTTATTAGCCCCATGCTCAAGCCCCAAGCTGGAGGACGACACCTTGTGGCTGTCAGCGACTTCTTATTCAATATATTCGCATCTTCCCTCCATACCTGGGGGCCGTCTCCTCCATCCGCAACCTGAGGACGCGCCATGCCGTGGTGACAGGGGACCCACCAAACATGGTTCTTGCCCGTCTAGAAAAAAAAAATTAAAATGCAAAGACCATGCGTTGTACTTCATGGAAGTCTGTTCCCCCGCCCCTGGAGCCGGGATAGTTCGGTATATATACAGTGATGGGCTACGGGCAGGACGGCTTGGTTTCGATTCCCGGCAGAAGCTCGGGATTTCTCTCTACTCCATAACGTCCAGGCCGGCTGAGACCTATCCAGCCTTCATCCGATGTGTACCGGGAGCCTTTCTGCGGGGATAAAACGACCGAGGTGTGAAGCCGACCACTCTCCTCATCTTATTTAGAGCCAAGGTGAAAAATGGCGCATCTATACCTCCACTTCTTCATACATCTTCATGGCGTGGTACTTAATGAATTAAGTGCAGGGAAAACTTTACGCATTAGATTAGCGTAATATAATGAATTTAAGACAGTGGTCTTCCCGGTTGTTAGGGAGTGCAGCATTGCAGCCGGATGCAAAATTTTCGAGAACCATCAGATTCAAAGTTTGTGTGAGACTGTGAGAATTGCGGTCGATCATACGGAAGGGACAGGAGAGGACAAATGGAGCCCGGTGTAGACCAATAGGAATAATGAACGAGAATTTCAAGAATAAGACCTGACCTTTACAAATTAGTTTTGAACCTGAAGATTAAGGCATAATTTTCCCCGAAATATTTGTATCCTACGATATTATACCATGCCACAACCCAGAATATTGTTATTCTAACACAGTGTTCAAAATCCTGAAACTGACACTCTATTTCAATGAATTTTATTTGTTCCTGGTTAATTTAATTGCGTTTTAATTAATAATATATAGGCCCCATAACAGCGAGTAATAGCAGGATTAATCAACCATTAATTTGAAAGGAAATGGGTGACCTAATTCGCACCTACAGAGGAAAGACAGAATTCAAAGTCGCGTACAAGCTTCGATCTCTTGAAAACTTGATCGTAGATCCCAGACAGAATGAGGAGCTCCATAACTTTAACTCTTCTACAAATATAATTAGAATGATCAAGTCAAGGGGGGATGAGAAGAGGAATGCATGTAGGATATTGGTGAGAAAGCCATAAGGAAAGACACCACTAGGAAGATCAAGACGTAGGTGGGTGGACAATATTAAAATGGGTCTTAGATAGGATGGGACGGTATGGATTGGATTGATCTGGCTAAGGATAGGGACCAGTGGAAGGTTCTTATGAAAAAAGTAATGAATATTCAAGTTCCATAAAATGCTGGGAAATTCTTCAGTAGCTGCACAATTGGCGGCTTTTCAAGAAGGGTTCAGCTCCATGAGTGAGTGAGATCCCAGACAAAGAACCTGAGTCTTCGACTTTCAGAATAATTCGGTATTGGATGGGGCTTTGATGGGGAAAGGAGAAAATAAGATATTAATTCAGTAATCATAATAATCACACGCTACTTGAGTCTACAGAAATTAATAATTGACTAAAAATAAACAAGAATACAGATCAGAAAATAGCTGCTTCAAGGGAAACCTACGGTATAGGGGCTTCGTAAAATAAACGGCGAATTTGCTGATGTATGTTTACAAAATGATAAAATTCAATATCCAGAACAACCAATAAGCATTGCCTCACTAATTAATGGAGCAGTAATGAAGCATTTTAAGCAGTATCAGCTATGACGTAAACCACATCAGCGCAGAAGCTCTTAACAATCTTGACGGACAGGTTGGCTCTTACAAAACTGTATTTTGCAGCTAGTAGACCCGCTGATAAATAACGGCTCTGTAAACAAATCCCGCTGCTAGGCAACGAATTTATAACAAGCAACACTCGAACATCATCAGAGGAACGTTGTTTTCTGTGCGGTAAGTGCCGAGATGTTATAACCGGGACAATTAGTGACAGGCAGTGTAGTTGCCCACCACAGTGGCCGCCCGGTATAAGGCATGAACCTCCTTCGCCCACTCCAACGCTGGGATCGTGGGTTTGAATCCCACTCGAAGAATGGATGTATGTGTGCGTTTATTCTGTTTGTGTTGTTCTGTGTGTAGTCAACGGTCTTGTGATAGATAGACAGATAGATTAGTGCAGTGCAGGGAAGTGAAGTGTTGGTTGGTGGGTTAGTATCAGAGAAGTGCAGTTCAGTCGTTATGAGTTTTACTGTTATGAGCTCGTAGGTGAGGCACGGGGATTGTTCGGAAACCGAGAGGAGCTGGAACGTCCGCCGTTGGAAGCAAATTACTGGTGAAGACAGGCAAACTGGGGACATTGAATACGTAATGTAATGGGCTGCAAGTTGTGCAAATTAGCGATAGCGCTGTAGTTACTTGTAGTTACGGTCTGTAAGCGGTCGATAAATCCAACTACCAACCCCGTCTACAGTCACTCATACAGGTGATTATGTTCTACAAAGTGTTATGGTGATGATGATAATGATGATGATGATGATGATGAAAGATATTTCTCTCTGCGTATGAAGTCATCTATAACTATTGTCACGTGTATCCTTGGAAACGTGACTAATAATTGTGGATTCTATATTTGATGACTGGATTTATTTGACGTCACTATCACAATTTAAACACAAACAAATTCCGTGGCTTTAGTCCTCAAGCGAACTATACCGACCGAGAGACCGTCGCTTGTCAGCGAAGTTAATGCCGACTTTAGCGGATATAGGGTGTAGCGTTGTCAGCGCAACGAATCCCCACGGGCGGTAATTTCGGTTTTCTAGACCGAAGCCGCTATTTCCTTGAAATATCTCCTCATTTGTCCTCAGGAGGCTGAGTGCACCCCGTTCCAGACCAACTACTTCTCAGAGAATCTAGTAGTGTCGGGAATCGAAACCGGGACCTCTGGATCTGTAGCCAGGAACTCTGACCACTAGACCACAGAGGCGGTCTACTATCACAATTACACTAGATTATAACAGTTGACACATTCAACTCCTTCTGAATAACGAATCCCTCCCTGCGTAGCTCTGCTTCGTTCTCGAAAGCACGTTGAGTGACTGCAGTCATATTTGCTTCTTCTTCCATGTTCTGTCGTACCTTGGCTTTCTGTCAATGTCAAAGTCAAAGTTACTTTACGACTGGCGGTTTACCTCCAATCAGTTTGTCTTGGCGACAGACCCCCTGAGGCCACGACTAGAGATATTTTTTCCAACAGAACTCTTGCGGTAATAGTCCTTATGTAACATCCTCTCTGACGAGGAGATGGGTTTGTATCTCATGAATATGCATGACTTTACGTCAAGAATACATTTCGCACATATCACATGTTATTGAAAATTCTTCCTTTTGCACTACACACAAGTCCCCTGTCAGCACAGGCTTTACAGAGCAGATCATGCCTAACTTAGGTACCTTATGCTACAATGACAGCTCAATCAAAGTCAAAGTCAAAGTCACATTGCGACTGACGGTCGGTCAGTGAGTCAGCCAGTAAGTTTTGGTGTCGACCTTTCCCCTGGGGCTCATGACCAGACATATATTAATGTTTGACAGTTATGGTCTTGTTTCTGTGGGACGCCCTCTCTGACGAGAAGACGTGTCTATCTTTTTGTATATGCTGCTGGTCTTTGTCAGCGCAGTCCTTTGGGACTCGTAACCATATTTTACTGCCTCAGATTTGAGACTTCCCTTATGGTCGCCTCCTACAATTCGCATGGTCACGGTGGAAGCATTCGACCCCGCCTCCACACGGGTTTTTCGAGGCAGCTTAGTCATTTGAACTGTCGTTTTATATCTGCTTGGCGAACCGTCTAGGGGGATACCTAGACGAACAGTTCATTCCTCCGTTGTCAAGAATCCGACATCCCCGTTGTGCAGTAAACATAGGTCTACATTACTTATGAGACGCCTGTTTAGAAGTCGTTATTACGGATGTCTTCAAACGTTCCATCAAAACCCAGAGTAACAGTTGATTTCGTGTTACCGCGAAGCCTCGCCTAGCAGATGAGCAGGTTGCAGCTTTCAGGCCACTCGTCGCAGTAAGATAGCCCAAAATCCTCTTTATTTCAAAACATCTAATGTGTACGCCTTCCCTCACTTTACCTTCCAACTGACATCTGCATTTCGATAGACAGTATTTCACATTTCGCGATAAATAATAACTACACATCACATAATAATATTAAAACTATAAAATAAGAGCATTGTACACTGAGCAAGATGGTGTAACGGTAACGCCCTAGACCTGAAACTGGGAGGTGCTCGATTCGAATCTCTTCCGGGACGCTAGCTACCCTGGCTGAGATTTCTCGCCGCATTCCTCAGTCACTCAAAGCAAATTTCGGATTCTTTTTTATTGCTAGTGGGGTGGGACTAAGTGCCTTGTACTGCGGCCACTTCTGGCCTATTGTACCAGCCCCAAATGATAGGCGAGGGTGATTGTGGAGCAATTGGTGGAATGAAGATTGGCAGGGGAACCCGAAGTACTTGGAGAAAACCTGCCCCAGCGCCACTTTGTCCACCACAAATCCCACTTGACCAGACTTGACTGTTAAGACCTATTTTTATAAAATGTGACAATCATAAACAGTGTACTCCCCTTAGTCCGTTGAAAGTCACAGGATGTTCCAGAGGAACATGTCGGGTCCATTTTCAAGGTCGAAGGAATAGCCATGCAAGAAACCTGCATCAATGAGGTAGCAAGAAGGACAGAGCTTCATGCTGATTTTTTTCTCGGCTTATTCTTCAACCATGAAAATGGAGGAGACATGTTCTTACGAAATGTCTCTTTACTTTCAACGGACTACACGGAGTTATACCTCAGAAGATGGGACATTTCGTAAGCTGAGTAATTTCAAAGTTTGAATAGGAATGATTTCAGTACTATAAACTTTCTTATCATCAGGTTGATGTAAGGTTTCGAGTGTCTTGTCGTATGTGTTTGTCTGTACTTCCTTCCGGTCACACATAGTCTAGTCCAGAAGAAACAGCTTGCAGAATTGTATATATAGATCTGAAGAGAAAGGGGGAGGGGGCTAATCTGTTGCAGGCGAAGGAGAAAACTACGCGGACAACAAAAATTGGATCTAACAAGCGAGGACAGCCGTTAAATGCCACTTCACGTTAGAGGTGTCGCCCCTCCCACGAACACACATCCACAAGTATCCAATCAACGAAAATGTGATAAGAACAAAAGCCTCTGTTGTAGTCCGTTGCGACCATGTCATGCACCTAAGAGCCCTCTGTGACAGGAAAGTAAAAATAGTATCTTCACTTAGCATCGTGTTTTATTTTTTGTCACAGCTTGAGAAACGTCAGAACAGCAGGTCGTGAGGATGTCGTGGGCATGCGCACTAGAGTACCCCGTGCGCACACACACATATACAACTTCTCTCTTCAAAATCTAAGTGGGTAGCTGTTAAATGGATACCTGAGCTAAGCATTAAGGGGCCAGGTTCGAATAACTGATTCTAAGAAAACTCTCCTTGGATCTGATACCGAGTAGTGTGATAGTACAGACGTTTCGGAAGGAACTGATTTCCCAAATTTCGGTCTACTAAATGCAGATGGAGGTTCCTCCGACCGGTTAATTCCTAGATACGAGAGTGTACGACGCAGACTCTGGTAGAGAGCGTACTTAATTTTATCATCTGTGAATTAATTAAGGACACCGTCAGAACCCTTGGTTATATAGCGATAAATGATAGGTTTACTGACGAGTGCCTTATTGGAGAGGATTTTATAGTAAGCTGTCGTAGCATATTTGGGATAGTATCCCGGAAATTACATGGATGAACCGAGTAAAACCACGATACCCCTCAGACAGACGGTGCTCCTGTTGAGATTTAAACCTAGAATATCCTTAATACAAATATACAGCATTACCGCAACACCAAACCGTTCGGCGGATTTCGCATGGAGGTTTTGTGGATTTTTTAAAAATTATTCAGAAGTATGATTTGGCTTGTCCGAGACTCAAACAGGATACTTTCTGTGTAAGATTTGAGGGTTTCAAGTTTGTGAGAAGAATGCCGTCTTCTGGAATGTGGCACCGTGTAGATCTTCTGTGAACCGACGTTTCGGAGTAACTTATCGCCTCCATCTTCAGGGTAGAATAACCCGCGAGCGAGGAACCAGCTTGAGCAGGTGGCTGCAGACACCTATTCAAGCTGGTTCCTCGCTCGCGGATTTTTATGCCCTGAAGATGGAGGCGAAATGTTCCTCCGAAACGTTGGTTCACACAAGATCTACATGGCGTCACAACTCAAAAGACGGCATTGTTCAGGGTACTTTTTATTCTATTACGACTCTACATCCCTTTGTTAGGTCTTCGCCGATTTTTCAGTCTCTTAATCTATACTCAGACGATAGAGTTTCCCGGACGGGGGATCAGCACATCGCAAGGCCTCTTCCTGCACACAGAACAACACAGACACAGAATAAAAGCAAACAGACATCCATGTCTTGAGTGGGATTCGAACCCACGACCCCAGTGTTTGAACGGACAAAGACAGTTTATGCCTCAGACGGTGCGGCCACTGTGATCGGCAAATAGGGTACTTTACAGATACAAATTTTAGTAGTAACACGTCTCACTTATGTTCGGTAGGCAGCCAACTGTAGCTCTAGAAGCAGAAATTACTTCAGTTCTAGTGAATGCCGCGATAATACGAGCTTCAGACAATTCAGACTGTGGTCGTTCAGATATGGCGTGGTCTTGCAAATGGACACCAATGTTTCCGCACACATTCTCAGGGTACAAGCATTGTAAGGTGAAGAATTGATCCGGTTACATCTGCAGTTTGCAAGACACGTGGTCATTCAGACCTACGGGAAGCGCTAAGAAAATGGAGCCCCGTCCAGAACAATGGGAAAGATAGGTACAAAGATATCAATTACCCACGAAATATCGGTATATGGCTGCAAGACTGCCGTTGTCTCAGCCCAAACAACTACAATTTCAACAATCATCGTAGGGGAAACTTCAGCACTTTTTAACTTGAACCATAATATCATCCAAACCTCGGCATTTTCCAGTTTTCTGGACATATTCCCTTTACATCATATTAATATCCTTTAATTATTACAGATTACAAAATGTTATTAAATAAAGTATGGATGTATTCATCTGAGCATGAAAGCGTATCTTATTCTATGGCTAAAGCAGGGTTTGTCTAGTACTAAAATTTGTCACTCCAAACTCTTGGAAAATTTTCTGATTTTCTCTACCGAAACTTCCTACATAAAATAATTTGAAGTGAATGTCTCATCAGATCTATAATAACATTTGTTTACCTAATAACTATTACAAAAACAAAATTATTTTGCTTTTCACCCGCTGAATTTTCACAATAATAAAATAGTGTACTGTCATATTACTGATTTTGACTGGTAATCGATTTATGGGACACTTACAGACCGTAACTACAAATAACTGCAAAGATGACTGTAACTACAGCACACATAAAATCCTCCCAGTCTTCATTAGCCGTTGCTTGGTAGCGGCTTTCAACGGACGACATTTTCCTTCCTTTTGGTTCGCGAAATTTCCCCGGCCTCATTTACCAGCTTCTCACTTCTCACAGCTGCAACTCTCAATTGATTCAATTGACTCAACCAACAGCTTCAAAGTTATGTTACAACTGATGGTCAGTCGACCAGTCTGTCATAATGTTATGCCCCCATCTGGGGCACAATACCAGATTTTTGTTACTGTCAGACAGTTGCGGGTTTGTTGATGTTGTTTCCTAGCAACGGTTGTTGTAGTGTTGCCTGTTTACACAGATGTTACCTAGTAATGGCTCTACATGTCACATTACGTTACCCAGAAAATGAGAGATCTTCCTGCTGTCAATGTATCAGCGTGGTTTAACTTAGTTATGTGAAATTTATCCATTTCATCGGGCTAAGATTATGTAACATCTTTACTGTATTCTAAATATCTTTCTTAAATACAGCAACAAGTTGCCAAGTTGAATTAGGTTGCAAACACCTTTCAAAAAGTGTCAAAACCACAGAGTGCCAAATTATGAATACTATTTTAAACTAAAAGTTCAGAGACTTACAAATGACCCAGAAGTGGAAGGCAAGGTTAATGTTACAACTCCGAATATGGGAATGAAATTGTAGCCTAGCATTTTACTGAACTGGCCTATGTAGTCTTCTTCTACGCTCATGTCTTTAAAAAGGAAACTGCTTTCCAGAATGTCACAAACTAATTCCATGATAAACAATAACTACATTTTATATATCCACATTAAAATACTTTTAGTACTCATAGAATAAACACCACACATTTAAACAAACACCCTCGCGCTTTCGTGACCTAGTACATAGTTCATATAACAGGTTAACCCTCGACAATTCCTTAATATTTTAACCTGTGATTGCGTATTGCAAGACTTTTCACTCACAGTTACAAAACTGGTAGTATATAGAAGGATACGAAAGAGCAGTGAAACTAACCTCTATTGGGTCCTATATGCTTCCAGGCTTCTTGCAGTTCTCAGATAAAGCTCAATGTCCGTTATGGAAACCACTCAACAGAGTACACTTTGTCACACTGTAACTGTGCTCATCATATTACGCGTATCATTCCACAAAGTAAATATTCATAACAAGAACACACGAAACAAATTCACACAACGGAAAGGTCAATTACAACAGAACAGCCATTCACCGAGTGACACGCGGGAAACCCTAAGCTTTGTGCGCATGTCGTACCCGTATCAGATCAGTGCAGGCAACGTGTCGGACACTAAAGTATCATATTATCGTGACTAACCTCTGGCCGTTCATATTACTCCTACCTACACATGTAAAGATGAGATAAAATATTACTAGTATTACATTGTACCAGCGCTGTTTTCACACACATTACAAGCTCACCGAAGAACAATGGTTACTATATGTACCACAAGCTTTAAGATTAATGAGCTGTGCATTTTTTGCCACAAGGTTCATTTATGGGTTCTGTATGATTATCAGGACATGCAGTGACTGTTTCCTCAACAGTTTGTTTATGTAATAGGAAATCTGCTTTTTCTGAGTTATGAAGTAACTTTATAGACTTTTATTTTATTGATTCAAAGGGTTATGGACAGAATTTATTGTTACAGATTTTTTATATAATGCCGAGTTCATATTACATAGTACCAAATTAAAAAAAAAGGGAATTATGCTCATTTACTTAATGGTTGCTTAAGGCCATAGCTCAAGCGATTAGTCGCTGGCTTCCCACCGCGGCGGTCCGGGTTCGACCCCGTGTCTGATCAAGTGGGATATGTGGTGGACAAAGTGGCGCTGGAGCAGGTTTTCTCCGAGTACTTCGATTCCCCTGCCAATCTCATTCCACCAAATTCTTCATCATCATAATCACCCGGGGCAGGTACAATAGACCAAATAGTGGCCCACGTGCCGAGTGACCCCAGCTGGACTCCACCCCCCACTATGCGAATGAAGAAAAAAGTAATGGTTGCTTTGATCATTTCCCGACTTTGAATGAACTGATGAAGGCTTAGCAGGTGCTGCGGTGATTTGTGAATTGTGCAGATTAGCGGTGATAGTGTAATAGCTTGTATTTCCGAGTAGTGTGCACAAGTGGCCAATAAATCCATTCACCAGTCTAAAGACCCCTATAGTCACACACTCTCGCGTGACAATATGGATAGCAAAATATCTCCTGCTCCTTTAGGGAACCAAACCTTCATTCGTCGACTGTCCAGCCAGTAGCCTACTCGTTATACAGACTGAGCTAACCCAACTCCACTTCTCCAGTATCCCTGAAGGTTGCGTATATCTTTCGGAACTTTAATAATCAGCAGGTTTTCTTTTATTAACTCTAGCAATCATAGTCAAAAGTTATGAAAGACACTAGTATAAGTAAAACATCCTAATTTTTTGACTAGCAGGTAATTACATTAATTAAAGAGCTAAGGTTTCCATCAGTACCGAATATGTAAGTTTATGGTTGCATAAGCATGTCTTCAGAAGTCGAATTTGAAAGAAATCTCAACTTCGCATTGAGGACAGTCTTAAATTCATGTGACCTGGAAATATTTTGAAAAAAAAAATTGGCATAACAAGACGATCAGAAACTATGCCCTTTAAAGGCATAAGTTACGGAGGAAATCTGGCGAGTTTCCATTTCTCTGACTCCTTTACGAAGCGGCGATATTCTCGCTGTTACACCATGCCCAGTCGCAGTGGCAGAACCTGAGTTAAACAGTGATTGTCCCGACATCAAAATATATTACTCTTGCTATCAATCATGAGTGCCGTTGCTAATATCATACTATAAAGACGGCAACAATTAACACGAGTGTTAAATTTACACAACGATTTTAAAATGAGCTAGATAATTACTTAGTTCTATATAATCGAAAGGTTCGAATACAAAACGTATCTCATGAATGTAAATACAACTGCTGGGAATACAATAGAATGCAGGGTAAAATAATTCGATATCTACATTAAATAAGTGTGTCGGTATATCACGTAATTTCTTGGTAATATAAAATTAATCTTCCTGTATTCGGAAGTACTGGGAAAAGAAAACTCTGTCCATTGAACGAATTTTCGTCTGGAGTCCCTTTGGTTTATTGATATTATTATTATTATTATTATTATTATTATTATTATTACTGCTACTACTACTATTATAACTCCATGAAGTTGATTTTTTCTTGAGAAGCAACGAGTCGCTCGACTACTCAAGACTTCTCAATATTTTATGGAACCCGAAAGTGCATTATCGTATTCAAAATAATCTTCCAATGGTACACATCCTGAGCCAGATTCATCTAGTCCATATCACTCCATCCTATTTCTCTAAGATCAATTTTAATATTATCTTCTCATTTATGTCTAGATCTTCCTAGTGGTCTAATTTTTTCTGGTCTTCCCACCAAAAAACCTGTATGCATTACTCTTCTCCCAATGCGTGCTACAAGACTTGCACACCTCTTCTTCCGTGACCTCAACATTTTAATTATATATTTTATTAGTATCATCCTTAGTGGGGTGAGACTGGGTCCACTTGGTACTGCGGTCGCTACTGGCCTATTGTACCATCCCCAGATGATGATGGTGATTGTGGAGCAGTTGGTGGAATGAAGATTGGCAGGGGAAACCGAAGTACACGGAGAAAACCTGCTCCAGCGCCACTTTGTTCACCACAAATCCCACATGTCCTAACCCGGGCTCGAATCCGGACCGCCGCAATGGGAAGCCAGCGACTAACCGCTTGAGCTATGGCACGGCCTCTTCTAATTGTATGTGAAGAAGAGTGCAAGTTTCCGAAACGTCAACGTCTATACAGACATTTTCTTTCCTTGGCACTAGAGCGCCAGTGGGCCTAGTCCTACCTCCATGAACTTCTCCGTTCACTTCGGTTTTTCTCGATCTTACACATTCGGTAGGACTCCTTGGGCGGGTGATCAGCTCGTCGCAAGGCCTCTACCTGTACACAAACACAGAAAAAACGCACACACACAAACTAAACATCCATGCCCTGAGTGGNAAATGTCTGAGCTACAGATGCCGATGTTGCTTGTGAGGATGTTAGGATACATATGGAGCTAAAACTATTTCTCTTGATTACATTTTTCACTGGTAAATTCATAATTATTAAAACATTAATTTCTTCAAAGAAATGCAGGTGCATTTTTTCTAATCTCATAATTACAGTCATTTAATTGTAATTATTATCTAAATGGTAAAACTTGCTATCCATTCTCTTTTGTTTGTGAGTATATATTTGTTTGTTTTTGTTTGTTTGTTTGTTTGTTTCTTTCTTTCCGTAAAGCAAAGTTATCCCTGTAACAAGCCGTGGAGGCCCATAGGGTTGTGAGAGGTTGAGGCTCCCACATTTTCTAGAGTCGGCTCATAGATGGCGGATAGTTTGTCATTTACGCTCCGGCCGCCCTTAACCCCCAAAAATTTTCCTGGTACCCATTTTTGTTAGAGGTTGAGTCGACCCCAGGACCATAGCGTTGCTGGAAAGATTAGAGCAATTGATAAAATACACCTCATCGAGAATCGAACAGGCGACCTTCCGGCTTGTAGCATAGTTCCCCAACCAATTATGCTACCGTGTACCCCTCTTTTCTGTGATATTGAGTATGTATGTAAATAAATACAGGATTTAAAAGAATCATTATTAATACTATGGCAGTTTTCCTTTTTTAACAAAAAACAAAAAAAGATGTCTACATTTATAATTACAAATAATTATTTACAATTTTCTTTTCCCCTTGGCACTACAGCCCCAGTGGGCCTAGGCCTACCTCCATGAACTTCTCTGTTCACTTCAGTTTTTCTAGATCTTACACATTCGGTAGGACTCCTTGGGCGGGTGATCAGCTCGTCGCAAGGACTCTACCTGTACACAAACACAGAAAAACGCACATACACAAAATAAACATCGATGCCCTGAGTGGGATTCGAACCCATGATCCCGGTTTCCAAGCGAGCGAAGACAGTTCATGCCTTAGACCGCTCGGCTACCGTGACCGGCTTATTTACAAATTACTCTACTTTAAATCTGAAGCAGAAAACATTTCAGACTCATTACACAGAGAACTACAAAGATATAAAACGAGCTACAGAGATAAAAGGCAGGAAATAATATTTTGTACGACAAAAGAAATTAAGAAACTATATAGTAACACGAAATTTAATACACAGAGGAAAACCGTCACTCATATTAGACTCATTCTTTGAAATTCATAAAAGAAATTAAAACATTTCAATTTCCAAAACGAATTCGGAAATACAACCAGGGTAGAAGATCATAACTTCCAGCCTACCTCAATGAACGTGAGTCAGAGACGTGATTAAGTCCACGATTATTGAACGAATCTGATGATGGTGCTGGAGCGGTTGTAAAGACTTTCTCATGGGGCTAGACTGAGTCCCTGGTACTGCGACCACTGTCCTACTGTACCAGCCCCAGATGACAGATGATGATGTTGAATGTGGAGCAGTCGGTGGAATGAAACTGGCAGGTGAAACCGAAGTACTCAGAGAAAACCTGCCCCAGTGCCACTTTGTTCAACACAAATCCAACATGACCTGACCCGGACTCGAACCCGGACCGCCACGATGAGAAGGCAGCGACTAATGGCTTGAGCTACGATAGGGCCATTTGTAAAAAAATTTAAGCAAAAATTGTCTACCAAAAACACTGACCCCACAAACAAGAGCAAAATGAACACGATTTCCCCATAAGTTTTAGAAGAACGTACCGAAATACGACAAAGTATTTTTTTTCCTTGGCACTAGAGCGCCAGTGAGCCTAGGCCTACCTCCATGAACTTCTCCGTTCACTTCGGTTTTTCTAGATCTTACACATTCGGTAGGACTCCTTGGGCGGGTGATCAGCTCGTCGCAAGGCCTCTACCTGTACACAAACACAGAAAAACGCACACATACAAACTAAACATCCATGCCCTGAGTGGGATTAAAACCCACGATCCCGGTTTCCAAGCGAGCGAAGACAGTACATGCCTTAGACCACTCGGCTACCGTGATCGGCCCGACAAAGTATTTAGGAGCAAATAAATTAATCCTGTATTAATGCAAAATTGTGGTTAAAATAGCGATTAGCTTGGAGGTTGGGCAACCGAGTAAAGGGAGCTCAATGTCCGGTAGAAAAAAAAAACAGTTTCTTTTACTCTTTCACATCGCCCAGACCGGATTTGGAAACCGCCCAGTCTTCTATCCGACTGGTTCCTGGGACGCCTCCACCGAAAAAATAAAGCGCCCAGGAAGTGAGATTCGCCGTTCACGGCCGTTTCAAGCCAAAGTTAAAAATTTGAGGAGCCATACCTCCACTCAACCTACGTTTCCATGGAGTGGTGTTCATGTAATTATAGCAAGTGTCACGTAACTTCGAACAAGGCCAAGAGCGCCAAGAGTAACCTTGAATGCGCAGAAGAAAATTGTCAGACAAGGGGGTGGGTTGCGGGAATGCGGGGACTGCTTGGCCTTGATCGAAGTTACGTGACACTGTCTATAAGCATGCTAACAGTGTCACGGGAATGCGTGGCCGTGTTCGAAGTTACGTGACACTGTCTATAAGCATGCTGACAATTTTACAGCTGATCACAGTGGCGGAGGGATCCGAATCATGAACCGTCTTCGCCCGCTCAACACTGGGACCGTGGGGTCGAATCCCATTCGAGGCATGGATGTCTGAGTGAGTTTACTGTGTGTCTGTGTTATCATGTGTAGGTAGTGGCCTTGCGACGGGCTGATCCCCCGTCCAAGGAGTTTACCGATCGTGTGTAGGATTAAGAAACTCAAAAATCCGCCAAGTTCCAATGGACTGTAGAGAGAGAGATATAAATTTTTACCATTTTAACACTTTTAAGCAATTGAATATAAATTACAATATACTTCACTATGAACCGGAATAGCTCAGACTATATAGTGACAGACTACAGGCTGGACCGTCGGGTCGATACCCTGTTGAGGCAAGAAATTTTTCGCTACTCGACAGATTCCAGAACGGCCATAGGATACACCAAACCTCCAATTCAATGGGCTCTGGGGCCTCTATGAATGCAGGTAAAGCAGCCGCGGCGTGAATCTAACCACTCACCTCCATCTAGTGTCGAGGTAAAAAATGTGGCGCTATACTTCCACTCCTTCATATCTATTCATTGTACACTGCTTAGTGATTTGAACACACGGGCAATTCTGGTCTTTCTTGTTGATTATAATCTTAAAGAGGAATGTTACTGTGTTCTTTTTAGAGATGATGGTTTATTCAGATTTTCTCACGCCATTAAATAAAACATTCCCACCCCAGAGTATCACATTTTACAAACAGAACTGCTAGACACAACATCACTGAATTTACGTAAACATGAAATGAATTCAACAGAAATAAATACGTGAGTTGCAACATGCGGCGTGAAAAATCTGCCCCGCTTTGTGCAAAAGGAAACGATTTAGCTTTGTGGAGTTACAAATCGCTTTATCTGTTTTTCTTTATTTTCTTCTTAGAATCGCTGCTGAAACTTGTTTCCCGCGATTAAAACAGCATGTTGCTCAGTGGCTGGCAAAAGGAACGAATGAGTCTTCAAGATGGCGTCCTTTGCTTCGCAGCTGTTTCTCTCTCTCTCTCTTTACTCAGGAGGGAGAAATAAACGTCCAGGAAGTGACACCAATTACAAGCGCCAGGAGAGAGACTGCTGTTTCTCAATGGCACGACGGGACACCAATTATTCAAAAAAAGCATTTATTCGAATAATTAAAAAATCAACAAAAGAAACGGCACCATTTTCTGGTATGTCCCATGGTCCGATATAAGTTCGTCAGAGGAACGTAACGTCTCCTTCTTCAAGGTCGAAGAATAAGACAAGTTGAAATCTGTCTTGAATATGCAAACAGTACGTGTTTCCCGAAACGTCGGTGAACTATCCCCTTATTACATGTCGTCACACCCCAGAAGTCAGTACTCCTCAGAGTCATCTCTGTGATAACCTCAGTCCAACAGACTTTAGAGAAGCTTGAATTTGTCAACCATTTCGTCTGGCCGGACCAAACTACATATGTAACTACATAATACAGTGTAGGATTTGAGTTGCTCATTGCGGTGGTTATGAAGAGTTCTATCGTCTGGAAATGACTTACGTTGTAAGTCAACTGACGTTTCGGACAAATATTCCGCCTTTCATCTTCGGGTTCTAAGAATAATGCACGAAAGCTTGGCTCACTCTTCGACATTGAAGATGGAGGCGAAATTTTCCTCCTAAACGTCGGTCGATTTTCAACGGACTGCATGGCACCATATCCCAGAAGGTAAACGGTCTACATAATACATTGTTGGCAACAGGTTTACAATGATTTCATTGTTGTTTCACGATTTTGGTAGTTAACCAGGGGTTGTAGTTTAGAATAGCATGATTAATAGTGATAATATTATATTTCAGCATCCTGTTACACTCACACAATAAAATTTGTTGCACTTAAGACGGTATTTATCCATATATATAATAGTGATAAATTTTAAATAATTTGGAATCCGAGGATATTCCTGGGGGAAGCGAAGTAAATATGGCATATTGATTCATTTGTTCTCATGCCACAGATACAATAACGGTGATTCAACTGGAAAGGACATACAGAGTGCAGAAAAATTGAAATATTATTATAGCGTATAGACCCTTTACTAAGTCGCGACTGTGTAAACAGCGGCCGTTGTTAGGTAATGCCCGCAGCATACACTCACGCAACAATAGAATAACGGTGTTATGCAACCCGTTTCTAAGCAACGGATAGATAAAGACACGTCTGCAACAATAGGGATATTGTTGGAAATTGTGATTTCAATTCGTTCTGAGCAAAGTCTTTATAAAGAAAACAACTGAGGGCAATCCAGTTAGTCGAGAGTTGAGCTCTGCAAGGGAGGCTGAGAAAAGATGTCCCTATAGTTAGTTAAGAGTTGAAAGTCTGGCCGTGAAGAAAAGGGTTCTAAGAATGTGACTGTGAAAATAAGACTTCATGTGTGCTGTAGTTACAGTGCGGTTGTTATAAAATCCGTTGCCAGGATGCGACTAGTGACGACTGAGAAAACTTAGCATGTGCTAGTGATTTGTAAAGTGTGGAAATCAACTATAATGTTGTAATTTCTTGTGGTTCCGAGTTGTGTCAATAAATCCAATATCCAATTATAACCCGTTTATAGTCACACACATTAATCGTGAGATTATGATGAACAGTCAGCATGTGAGGACTGTAGAAAGACACGGAAAGTTTCTGTAGGTATAACTGATGATACGTTCGAGAGCCGATACCAGTACTTCTGAATACAAATCGGAAACGTTACCGCTATGCCGACACGTTTGATGAGCACAAAAAAAAAAAAAGAATAATTTTGTGAAACTGACTTTTGCATTGCATCAACTACAAGCTTTAGGTTTTAAATTAAGAAAGACCTTCGGTTGAAATATAGGGGAAAGGAAGGGGAAGGAGAAGGATATAAAGAGTGGGGGAAAGCGAAGTAAACAGCACGTATTGTAATCTACGCGCCCTTAAATTGAATGTGAGAACAAGGCGGAGAAACTGCGGGAGGACTCGCTAAGTACCAGACGCTAAGCATAAACATCTCTTCACAGCAATTCAAGAAAACCTACCGTCAAACGCGGCTCTCCAACTGATTTCCAAACAGACTTTCTTGTATTATTTTAATTATGTTAAAGAAGATAAATTAATAGGAAGATAAAGGTGAATTTGCCCAAAAGCCGCAACATGAAGACTTAGGAGAGAATGGAGGTATAGCTCCTCATATATTTAACCTTAAAATAAGTGGTTAGCTTCACGCCGCCAGTTTCTTTACCCCTTACCATTAAATACGTGGTTGGATGGGCCTCAGAAACAATATGGATGCGGTGAAGAAGGAGAAATCTAGTAATCGTGGCCGTAAATCGAACCTCGGTTTTCCAGTCGTGCATTCCATAGCCTAGTCGTCATACAGACTAAGGAATAGAAGAAAAAACTTATTAGGAGCTCTATTGTTTGTAATATTTAGTAAATGCTCCTGTTATTCGAAGGATAAGTGGATCAAGCAGCACGCATGAGAGAGATATGAAATCCATACAATACTCACTCATGGAGCTGAGCCCTTCTTGAGGAGCCGCCAGTTGTGCAGCTACTCAAGAATTTCCCAGCATTTTATGGAACCCGAAGGTTCATCACCGTGTTCACAAGAGCCCTCCACTGGTCCCTATCCTGAGCCAGAACAATCTAATCCATATTATCCCATCCTATCTTTCTAAGATCAATTTTAATACTGTCCACCCACCTACGTCTTCATATAATGCTGTGTTCTGAAAACCGCAGGCGACATGAGCGTAACTATGGCAACAGCACTAAAATGGATCTTCGTGAAATAGTGCGCGAGGGTGTGAAGAGGACTGGGAATAGACCTGATCTTCATGGATCAAATCCGTATTCTTAGGAGGGAAACTTTCCTCCGTCCGTTATATTATTAAAGAGTCGTGTTAAAAATAAAATTGTTAGATTAGTGGATTCAACAACAGTGACTATGAAGAGTCTTTCTGAAAGGTGAAGCTGTATAATCCGGTAGAAATTTACCGACGTTTCAGAGAAACGTCTGAGAGGTTCTACTGGACTATACAGCGTTACATCAGACAAGATAATACTATTAATAAAATAACTATTGATAATATAATTACGATCTCTGTTGTCCTAATCGTTATAAATATTTTAGCTTGTCACAAACGTTTTGGTTGAAGTGAGATCTGAGGTCATCTTAGGGGGTTTATCTCTGAAGATTGCAGGTGAATGAGCCTCCGAAACGTCCCTAAACTTCTACCATACTGCATGCCGCAATTTACTTCAAGGAAGCAGTCTTAAATATTTATTTCAAGTGAAATGTAATTATTAGAGTATATAAATTATTTCATATTTCCGATGATTAACGTTTGTATGCACGGTAATGAACTTTCGGGTTCCCTAAGGAAGTAAATTACTTGACCAGCTGATTAACTATAAAATATTAAGGGTAGATCATCGATAAATTATTTTGAAAACTGGGGTTATTAAAATTCATGATCTCCAACGTCATGGATGAAATGGTGAACCTTAATAAGACGTGTTTTTCGGAGCTTACGTATGCATTAGAAGCTAAAAATTTTCTAGAAGTTAAAGTTGTAATATTGGGGGACATGAGTTTTACTTTAGAGAGCGAGAAAAATGAAGGAGAACTGAATAAAATAGAAAGATAAGACGAAGTGGAAAGAAGTCTCCTGAATTAGTTTCGTATTCACCCCATCCCGCACTCTTAACTGAAGGAACATTCAATTGCGTTTCTGAAAAGCCAATACTTAAACTTCCGCAAAGGCCCCCAGAACACGATAAAAGTAAATCCAATAAATAAAACACAGAAAGAAATGTGTTTGAATAATAATTACGTTAATTCAATTGTGTTGAGTTTTCTGGAAAAAATATAAATTACGTCTACATTTATATCCGTGATCAGGAACATTGTGGATTAAGTTCCTAGTGTCTTCTCATTACAAAGACTAAATCTGTTCCTTCCAGTCTTTCTGTTGCATGTGACTGACATCTTACACTCTCCCTTTTATATCGTTAAATTCGATTTAGGGTTAGGTTCTCAGTCACCCTTTCAAAAAAGTTTCCCATGATTTCTTTTGAAAACGCTTTGATTACTGTATTTACATCTTTCGCTCTGAACTCGTATCGCATTGTGATTCCTAATCCGTCACGCTGTGACTGCTCTTACAAAATGAATGGCAGATAAATGTATTAATGTTAATCATTATTTCGTTAATGTCTGAGCTTAGCAGGGGCAAGAGATTTCTCTCTTCTGCACAACGTCCAGCGTTGCTAGGTAAATGTTTGGTAAAAACGAAACATGAACAAAGAATACACACGAAAAAATATAATTGTTGGAGGTATCGTTTTCTATGCAGTCCGTGTCAACCGAGTTAACTCCGGTACTCCGTATCGTTCTCACAATAAACAGCAATTGTTTCCCTAAACAGCATTAACCCGTTGGGCTTTGTAGTGGAGACGGAGTGTGTTTCCTGTGAGGTACGGACTGAACTCCGCAATCTGCCTACACAGTGTACTAAAAATCCGATTATATGCTCTACCTATATCAGAAGGACAAGAGGGCACTGCCTGGGTGATAGATGATGAATGTGGAGCAGTCAGTGTAATGGGAATTGGCAGGGGTAACCGAAATACTCGGAGAAAACTTGCCCAGGTGCCATTTTGTCCACCATAAATTCCACATGAATTGACCTGGGCTCGAAACCGGACCGCGGTGGTGGGAACCCGTCGACTAATCTCCTGGGCTATGTCACGGCCTTAAATCTGTAAGTTATTGTTACACAAGGTCTCGGATTTGGATGGATTCTTCGGCATGCATAATTTTCTTCGTTCCAAAACAGGCTGAAATTTCTTTAAATAGCTGGGCGACTACTAGCTTGTCAAGGATTCAGCTGAATGCGACAGATACATTGTTCTCCTTTGCCCTATTCTTTTATATTATTGTGATTGAACTGTTAACTCGCTCTTCCATTGATCTTTACTTTATACATCCTGTTATGTGTCACTATGTATTGTTATTATTATTTATCATTTGTTTGTTTGTTTGTTTGTTTACTTTTCTACATTACTGTATTTTCCCCAGTGTTTGCCTGTAATTTGTCTTTGACTTTATAATGTGTTTGTCTATAATGTAATTACTTTTATCTACACTGTGCTCTGTCTGTAATTGGCCTTGGGGCTGTTGACTGGCCACATAAATAATAAAGAATTGAATTATTATTATTATTATTATTATTATTATTATTATTATTAAGAAAAGGTAAAGCTATCCCTGTAACACGCTGTGACCCCCCATAGGGTTGTGAGACGTCGAGGCTCCCACGTTTTCTAGACAATCGTTTCAAGGTTGGCGGTGAGTTTGTCAGCCTTACGCGCCGGCCGCCTTTACAAATGATAATAACGTATTGATGGTTTATTTATTTGCAGCATATAATAATATCTTCCAGAGATATCTGTACCAAGTTTCCAAAGAGCAGATGAAGAAAAGGTTCGCCACTGCAATCCACATTACCAAAGATTTAGGAACAAATGAGACATCTTATGCATATACATACTCGTAAAATCATGTAAGCAGGTCTATGCCTGCAGTGGAAACTACCTCTTGAGAAAATGTTAGTCGCTGATGTACACAAGAAATTGAAAATTTATCTCTTCTGAAATACAATACCGTGTAACCAGGAAGTCATTTACTAACTTTTAGACATAACCGCTTGTATCCATCGGCAAGAGAGTAAATAGGATGGAATACAGTCGGTGACGTACGGAAGAGAAGACGCAGAGCGAGGCTGTGGGACAGCCAATGGAGCGGGGAAAAATCAGAGTGAAAAAACATTAGTTAATATCTAACATATATCATGACGTCACTGCCCAGAAACCAATATTCTACAGTAAAGCCTCTTTGAGTACCTGAAACGTCTCATAAGAAATTTCCTGTATTTTATAAAATGCAAAGGGTCACTAAATTGTTCCCAAAAGCCTTCCAGACGCTACCCTGAGGAAGGCGCAGTGGACATTCTCATACCCCACTATTTGTAGTATCCTTTGTGTTGGGGCACGCAGCAGCTTAGTTGGTTGAGGGACTATACTACAAGTCGAAAGATCGCGGTTTCCATCCCCGATGAGGTCATCGGAATTTTTAAATTTCTCTAATCCATCCAGCCGCACTATGGCCCTGGGGTCGACTTAGCCTCTAACAGAAATGAGTACCAGGAATATTCCTGGAGGGTAAAAGTCGCCCGGCGCGTAAAGCTGACAACCTCCGGCCGAGCCATAGCACAAGCGGTTAGTCGCTGGCTTCCCACCGTGGCGGCCCGGGTTCGATCCCGTGTTTGGTCAAGTGGGATTTGTGGTGGATAAAGTGGCGCTGGGACAGGTTTTCTCCGAGTACTTCGGTTTCCCTTCCTAATCTTCATTCCATCAAATTCTCCATCATCATAATCACCCGGGGCAGGCTACAATAAGCCAATCAGTGGCAGCCGTGCCAGTTGGACTCCAACCCCCATTAAGCGAATTAAAAGGCTAACAACCTCACTACAATCTATGTGAAGATTTTCTAGAAAATTTAGGTGCCTCGACGTCCCACAATCCTATGGAACTCCACGACTTGTTACAGGGATAACTCTTGACTTTTTTAACCTTTATTCTTTGTGTTATATTTCTCCCATCTCCGCCCATTAATCTCTTCCTTTCCTTTCTTATCCCCAACTAAAACTTTTGTACCAATGCACTCAAAACTATTCTATATGTGGTGCAATGAGCAAACAGAAGGATAAGTTAGTTTGTACAGTGACTGCGCTACAGGTTGGATGGCCGTAGAACTAAGGGCTCGAGTCTGAGGAGAAGGGTACTTTCCGCTTTCCACAGTTCAGACAGGTTCTGGAGCGCACACTGGCTTCAACGGTGGCTAAAATCAAGTTGGTAAAGCGGCCGGGGCGCGAAGCTAACATCTCTCCTCCATCTAGTCCAAGGTTAAGAATGCTAGGAGCTTCATATCCACTCCCTCACATGGTGCTTAATCAATCACAGGGACGATTTGGGGTAAAGAAAGAGACATAGTTTTCACTGAAATATTTTGCCGCTTCTTTCTATCATCCCTACCTTTAAACCACCGTTATTTCTTGATCCTTCTCCGGAATCTATCCTCACAGAAGTAAACCCCTTTCCCCTTACTCTCTAAGGGATATAAGAATTGAGTAAAATCAGTCTCCTCAGAAAGACAAAAGAGAGTACTCTTTTTTGTTCCTTCTAATCCAAAAGCGAATGGTTCTGCCACATGCTAGAAACGAAAAAGAAAGGAATTCTTTTCTGCTACTGGTTTCTTCTGACAATACTTCAGTTCTTAGACTGCCAAAGCCTGCTTCAAGTAGCAATGATGGCTAAAAAAAAGACGAGTTGGAAATCAAGAAGGGCTTTCTGATTTCTTCTTTAGTAGCTTTCAAGAATGCGAGGTATTCTCCAGAAAGTTCTTGCAATGCAGTCAGATTTCCATACGCGTACAAGATGGTTCATCAGCTCTCAAAATATATTTAAGAGGGCAGAAGAATTGGGAGTAATGAGGTAATACTGTGTCTAAATGATTATAACTTGTCACCAGAACAGATCTTCTTCTTTGAGATATTCCCTCGTTAAAGATTCTTCTGGTCAATTTTCGACCTCTCGCTATTTACTGCCTCTTCCTCAGACACGTCTCACACTCTCGTCACTTCCCTTATCTCCTCTTTCCACATTCGTCGCCGTTTATCCCTTCTTCTGTGACCTACTGAACTCCATCCTGAAGCCTGGCGCTGCAGTCGGTGGTCTTCCATTTTGGGAAAATGTCTATACCAAATTGTCTTTTCTAAACTACACGACATTTCATTATTTTTCTCACCTTGACCTATTCTCTAATGACCTCACTCCACACTCTATTCTGAAGTTCACTCCTTACTCATCTCCTGCTAAACCCCATTTCTGATATTAAGATGACGTGAATCCACTGGGTGATAACATAGATACCATAAAGAAGAACACACAAACTTTAACTGATGCAAGTAAAGAGGTTGGTCTAGAAGTAAACACAGAGAAAACTTAGTATATGTTGCTGTCTCGTCACCAAAATGCAGGGCAAAATCAAGTCACAAAGATAGGTAACAGATGTTTTGAAAATGTGGCACAGTTCAGATATTTCGGAGTGACAGTAACAAATCAAAACCTGATTCAGGAGGAAATTAGGAGGAGATTGAACTCGGGTAAAGCTTGCTACAATTCAGTCCAGACTCTTTTGTCTTCTCGTCTGTTGTCAAATAACATAAAAAATACAATATAAAAAATATAATTTTGCCTGTAGTTTGGTATGGGAATGAAACTTGTTTTCCGAGATTACGGGAGGAACATAGGCTGAGGGTATTTGAGAAAAAGGAGGACAGAAGAGAGATGAAATAATAGGAGGTTGGAGAAAACCGTATAATGAGATACTCTTCAACAGATATGATTAGAATAAGTCAAGGAGGATGAGATGGGAAAGGCATATAGCACGAATAGAGCGAAGAGGAACGCATATAGGATATTGGTGGGAAAGCCAGAAGTAAAGAAGCCAGTAGGAAAACCAAAACCTAGGTTGGTGGATAATATTGAAATGGATCTTAAGACAGATAGGACTGGGTAGTATGGAGTGGATTGATCTGGCTCAAAATACGGACCAGTGGAGGGCTCTAGTGCACACGGTACTGAACCTTCGAGTTGTTTAAAATGCTGGGAAGTTTTTGAGGTGCTACACAACTGGCGGCTTCTCCAGAAGGGCTCAGCTCCATGAAGTTAGTTTAGTTACATGACTCTGGTGCTAACAGGTGAAGTCTATTGATTGTACGAACCAGGGAACGTCATACCTCGTGTAGGTAACCTTACGAAAGCAATATCCTGTCTCTGTACGTAGGAATTTCTCTCGTTGGTATTAACACCGAAACAATACTGAAAACCTAATATACATAGTACATTTATAATTATGACACAAGAATCTACCTCACTGATGACAACAGACGCTTGAAGCAATGTGTATATCATCACCATCACCCTCACTAATTCCACCATCATCACGATCACCACTTAAGTGCCACTACTGCTATTATAACCAGTGCAGACAACTTTACGGAAGTAAAGACATGTGTGAGTACATCTGAAGTTGCCAGTGGCTAATGAAAGCCGGATTATATTGAAAACTGAATTTAGTGTCTTTATAATAATGAGGGACCGCATCTGTGGTCTAGTGGCCAGAGTTTCTGGCTATAAATCCAGAGGTCCGGGTTCGATTCCGGGCGCTACAAGATTTTTTCTGGGAATTAGTGGGTCTGGAACGGGGTCCACTCAGCCTCATGATGATAATTAATGAGCTATTTCAAGGAAATGGCGGCTCCAGTCTAGAGAACCAAGATTAATGGCCGTGGGGATTCGATGCGCTGACCACGCGACGCACTCTATCCGCTAAAGTTGGCACTACTACTCAGAAATCCTGATAGCGCCAGGAATCGAACCCGGACATCTGGATCTGTAGCCAGGAACTCTGACCACTAGACCACAGAGGTGGCCGTAACCAGGACCTCAGTTTATTTTGAGATCTCTTTTAGTATTGTTCTCCCATCTGCGACCAATTTCTCTAAATTATCTATTTCCTTCATGTACCAACACTCAGTATGTACATCTCCTTCCCCCACGCGTGCTACATGCCTTGCAAATTTCAACTTCCTAGGTCTGATCATGCCGACCACAGTGACCGCGTGGTCTAAGGCATAAACCGTCTTCGCCGGCTCCAACATTGGGATCGTGGGTTCGAATGCAATTCGAGGCATGCATGTTTGTGTGCGCTTATTCTGTGTTTGTGTTGTTCTCTGTGTAGGTACTGGCCTTGCGATGGGCTGATCCCCCGTCCAAAGCGTCCTACCGACTGTGTAAAGAGATCAATAAACTGAAATCGCGGGCAAGGACCACAAATGCTATAGAGCCATAGATGAATAGATAGGTCTGATCATTCTAAAAATGTCTGTCTTTCACAAATTATGAAGTTCCTTCTTATGCGCTCTTCTCCAGCGTTCTGTTATATTAGGGTCCCTTAAAAGGCGGAAAATATCTTCACTGCCTGAGCGACTGTCAGCTTCTCAAGAAGGACTCTGCTTCATGAAATTAGTTAATTAATTTTGTTCAGTTCAATTCATCCAGCTTGTAGTCTGTGTTTACAGGAAGGGAAGCCTGGAAGATTATGTTCCTGCTCTTTATGTCTGCCCATAAACGTCATCAGCGGAGACACTAGCGCTACATGTGGAGCATCCGCAAAGCCTCCGTTATAAGTTGAGTCCGAGAAATACAGCACACTATCCTGAAGGCCATATAAATCTACGCAGCAGCTCCGTATATAATTATATGCAGCGTATCCTGAATTACATTATTGTTATTTCCTGTTAAGCAGCGTTAATGAGAAAGCGTATCACGGTGTTTAATTTCCACTGTATAAGAACACGTGCCGTGTATTGTTTATAACAGAAACGGTAGCTAAGTAGTTAATTTCACTCGCTGTCCGTTTTTATCCTGCGATAAACACTCTCAGAATATATTTAATTAAAACTGGGTAAAATTATATTAATAAAGATAATATTTTAATAACATCTCATATAACGATGAACGCCACCGTTCGCAAAAATATGTTAGGGTGATTATATTAAGGATGGGTTGGACACTAAGCTTGCGTGATAAAAACAATATAAAATAAGATCTGAGGTTCTCCGGACGGTGGATATGAAGATTACTTTCTTTTTAGATGTAAAGTTGCATAATTTGGTAGATGATACTAATGCTTCAGAAGAATTTTCTGCGTCTATTTTCAGGGTAGATAAATAAGACTAGAGTGGAAAAATTAAAACAAGGTCCCTGTCACGATCTACCGTTTCTCTACATCCGTACCATTTCTCAGTACTTAGTATAGTTTTCTACCCTGCGGATGGAGGTAGCATGTCTTCGAAACGTTGGTATGTATGTACAAGTTTACAAGTCGTTACATTCAAGAAAATCAGAAAAGAAACATGAGCAGAGTAGGGCCTGAATTATCAGTTTTCTCCTTAGCCTACAAACGACCCCTGGGGCCCATTCAGAGTCCTATCCAATGGGTACCGGAGGCTCTTTCCCCGGGGGTAAAGCGGCAGAGGCGTGAAGCTGAAATTTCACTCCCCATACGTCATTATCGCTTGATGCTTGAAGCACAAGCATAATTTGCACATCAAAGAACAGAAAAAATGTCAGTGGTGTGGTTTGACTGTGACCACAGGTCTAAAGTTCAACTGCTTCAAACAACTGACTAGTCAGTGACGAAACTGCGGACTGAAGCCAGGACTCCAGTTTTGCATTCGTCATTATATCCCAATCCAGCAATCGGCTACACCGACTCAAGTTATTACGTGCTTTTCCTCTAGTCCACGAGACAAATTCCGATAAATAACTGTAATTAAACCATGATCCCACCCGAAGCATGGCTGGCTGTGTGCGTTTGTTTTCTTTTTGTGTTGTTCTGTATGTAGGTAGCGGCCTTGCGACGGGCTGATCCCTCGTCCTATGAGTCCTAAAGACACAGTATTGATTAAGAAACTGAAAAACGACTGAAAAACCACAGAAAGATAGAGAGGATTTGATGTTCTCACAGCTACAGTTATGAAAATTTATATCTTCTGCGATATAATGCTGTGTAGTACGTTGATATTCAACCTACATTTCGATGAAGGTATTGCCTCCGTCTTCAAGAGACAGAAATCTTAAATATTGTATTAAAAGTTCTAGACTTAAGAGAATTCTAATTGCTAAGTAAAGTAATTTTCATTCAAAATGTTCGAAAGTCCTTGAAGATGGCCAGGCTAGACGAGAGCTATAAGGTAATATATAATGTTTTGAATAAATAAAAATTAAATACACCGAATGGAGCTTATTAATTAGAAATGACGACAGATGAATGACGGTCCTAAAAGGATTTAGAGCGAGTTGTTCGTGGCCTAATGTGAGGATCTATAGCGTCACTGCCAAAAGGATTGGGGAAAATCACTAAAACCCTGGGCGCGACAGCCAGTGCCCCAGCCGAGATTCGAACAGGGTACCTCCAGAAAACGAATGATCTATGCAGGGACTGTGCTAGCACCTTTCGCAGCTGGTGAGCCTATAATTCGGAGCTTTATAATCTGAGTTGTCGAAAGCGTCATTAAATAAACAGATAATGAATAAATAAATACACGAAACTACGATTGCAGGGAATTTACTTATAAAAATGGCTGTGAAAAGTGACTGAATTAAAGTCAAAACAATTTTTGCTTCGAAAAATATTGTAATATCTATAGCTAGGCAACGGAACGATGAGCACCTCGCTTAAGCGCACTCGACAATAGGACGAATGTTTATAGCTCGATGCTATGCAATAGATAGCGCGCCAATGGACTGGCGAAGTAGCAATCACATGACTCTTTTTTTTTGTCTTCATTATGTGTTTTCGGTGCATGGTCGGTGCGGAGGCTATATAACGACAGTTACAGATATAACAGATGCCAGTTTTGAGTGCAGTTCCGTTCAAGTGAATTCTCGGTAGGTGACAGCCATGGGAAATTCAGTTTTGAGTTCAGGAGAGTGCAGTTTAGTTCCAGAGCGACTGAACAAGACATTGTGTTCTGAAGTTCCAGTTTCAGTGTTCAGACCCGTTGCCAGGAGACGACTAGTGAAGACAGAGAATACTAATGCGCGTGCAACAGTTAAGTGTACTTACTTACTTACTCATGGAGCTGAGTCCTTCTGGGGGAGCCGCCAATTCTGCAGCTACTCAAGAATTTCCCAGCATTTTATGGAAACCGAAGGTTCATAACCGTGTTCACAAGAGCCCTCCACTGGTCCCTATCCTGAACCAGACCAATTCAATCCATACCATCCCATCCTATCTCTCTAAGATCCATTTTAATATGTCTACTCACCTACGCCTTGGTATTCCCAGTAGTTTCTTTCCTTCTGACTTTCCCACCAATAACCTATACGCATTCCTCGTCTCCCCCATTCGTGCTACATGCCGTGCCCATCTCATCCTCCTTGATTTGATCATTCTAATTATACTTGGAGAAGAAGCGGCCTCCGTAGTCTAGGGGTAACGTTCCCACATCATGACTCAAGGTACGCGGGTTCAAACCCGGCGGAGGTCGTGGAATTTTTAAGGGCGGAAAATTTCAGGGAACAAGTCCTCCGGGAGGGACTTTAAGCCGTGGGTCCCGCGTCGTAGCTTTACGGCACGTAAGAGAACCTCATGTCTCAAGGAGACCACTCAGCCAAATTTGTAAAGACATCTCTGGTAGATGGGGGAAGCATCTAGATACCGCTGAGCCAGTAGAGGCCGAACTCACTGGCTGAGTCGGGACTGATGGCACGCACCAATACCGGTAGGGTATAGAGACTGGTAGAATATCACAGGGGGACGTACAATAGACCACTNTTTAAATCAGCGATAGTGCTATACTGACTGTAATTAAGAGAGGTTGTAATTAAAGAGATAATAATTCCAATCATCCGAACTAGAACCCGTCCTACACGTGGCAATATTTAGCGAGTTACGCACAAAACACGAGTAGGAGCGAGACCGCATGTTGAAATTCATGCTGTTGTGAGTGATTATACAGAATTTTAACCCAAATTAGAATTTAGAAAAATTCCCTAATGTGAAATGTCGTCATGAAAATTTGTTCATTATGTCTCGAGTTGTAATATAAGTAGATTCGAACACACACACACACATATATGGAAATTAAACGGCACAACAAATTTGTTTGTTAATTATTGTCGTTAACGTTAACAGAACACCACATTATAAATAAAAGAGAAATATAAACTGCCTTAACTAGACTTCAATTAAATACTCTTAAACATAAGTAATACACTTCTCCAGTTTAACTTGGCTGCAGTGTAATTTCAAACGTCGACAGAAATAATTACCACTCTAGCTACATAAGCAGCTCCTCTGTAGCCGGTATTGTAAACTACCAGCTGAAATTCCTCTGACAATGAGGTAAAGGGATGCTATATATGTTGCTTCGCCATGTTCAGCCCTCAGCTGTAAGTACCTACGAGTATGGGTATTTCCACAGTGCACATAACGGCGAGGAAACAAGATATCCTACAGTTTTTTTAAATCTATCCTAAATCGGGTGTTGGCTGCGCCATAGCTCAAGCGGTTAGTCGCTGGCTTCCCACCGCGGCCCGGGTTCGGTCCCGGGTCTGGTTAAGTGGGATTTGTGGTGGACAAAGTGGCGCCAGGGCAGGTTTTCTCCGAGTACTTCTGTTTCCCCTGACAATCTTCATTCCACCAATTGCTCCACAATCACCCTCACCTATCATCTGGGGCTGGTACAATAGGTCAGAAGTTGCCGCAGTACAAGGGACTTAGTCCCACCCCACTAGCAATAAAAATAAAATAAATCGGGTGTCAGTCCACAGCGAGTAATGACATACACTTCACTTTGTGGAACGATGCGTGGGGAGAAGCATGTAGCGGTGTTGCGCTGTTTTCTGCAGGATGAAACGTCTGAGAACGGTGAGGGGGACAGCCACCAACATTACCGTTTCTCCTCGCCTTCTCCTCGCTTGCGCGCCATAATATTTCATCCATTTATGGTGCAAGTTCAGCTACCTTGTATATACTAAAAAATGTTCAGGAAATTAAGACGTCCTCTAGGGACTCCTGTTACAGTGTTTCAGGGCATATTAACTTCATGGACCTGAGCTATTCTTGATAAGCTCTTGCAGATACTCAAGAAATTCCCAATATTTTATGGAAAACGTAGGTTCATTACAACGTTCACAAGAGCCCTCCAATGGTTTCTATCCTGAGCCAGATCAATCTATCCATATCACCCCATCCTATATCTCTAAGATCTATATTAATATTATCCACCCACGTACTTCTTGGTCTGCCTCTTTCCTTCACCAAAATCTCATATGTATTCCTCTTCTCTCCCATTCGTGCTACATGCCCTGTCCATCTCATCCTCCTTGACTTGATCATTCTATATATACTTGGCGAAGAGTTATGAAGCTCCTCATTATTCAATTTTCTCCAACCTCCTGTCACTTCATCTCTCTTCGGTC
>NW_019737400.1:498763-505119 GCF_002891405.2 Cryptotermes secundus
TCGCGAAGAGTTATGAAGCTCCTCATTATGCAATTTTCTCCAACCTCCTGTCACTTCATCCCTCTTCGGTCCAAATATTCTCCTCAACACCCTTTTCTCAAACACCCTCGCCATGTGTTCCTCTCTTAATGTCAGGGACAAAGTTTCACACCCATAAAGAAAAACAGGCAAAATTATAATTTTGTATATCCTATTTTTTTTTTTTTAAGTTTTTGGACATCGGACGAGAAGACAAAATGTTATGGACTGAATGGTAGCAAGCATTACCCGAGTTCAATCTCCTCTTAATTTCCTGCTGAATCAGGTTTTGATTTGTTACCGTCGTTCCCAAATATCTGAACTGTGCCACATTTTCAAAATATCTGTTGACTATCTTTATATGATGATTTAGCCATGCATTCTGGTGACGAGACCGTCACATACGAGTACTCTGAGTTTTCTCTGTGTTTACTTCTAGACCAACCTCCTTATTAGTGTCAATTACAGTTTTCAAGAAATGTTTCAGAGGAAAGACTTTTGATCTTAAAAAGTAGAAAGTCATCTGCCACCTGCTTCTCACCGTGATGGTTCGATTTCAAGCTCACACCAGTTAATGTGGGATTTGTGATAAGCAAACGACACTGCGACGGGCTTTCTCCTGCCAATCTGCATTCCTTCGAATTCTCTAATTTCTGCCTCCTATCATCCAGGGCTAGTATAATGGGCCATTTTACAGCATACGTAGAAAGAGATTTACTCTCACCCCATCTTAAAAATAATAATAAATAAGCAAAAAATAGAAGAATTGGAAAAGAGTTATTAAATAAATTAACTCTCTCACACTGCACACAGCCAAGTGCAGGGTCACAGAGGAAGCGCCCAACTTAAAGACTGGGCATGTGTTGACCGACTGCCTGGTCAGGGCCATTTCATATTTCAAGGTTAGGAAGCAATAGTGGAATGGTAGTTAGCAAAGGAAAACAGAACGAACCTGCTTCATGCTCGTTTCTTGCTTGGCTTTTTCTTAGACCCTGAATATATAGGCGACATGTTTTTCCGAAACATCGGTTGACTTTCAACAGATTACACGACGTTATAACCCAGAAGACAGGACTCTTACCCTCACTGATAATATTAAAACGAATGCCACATGAACTGAACCCCAGGCTTCCATAGTGAGAACCCAGCGTGTGACCACCTCAGTGTATGACACGATCTGGGGAATATATTCGTGTAACGCAGGAATCTATAATTTATACGTTTATTCTAATGTTTAACCCTTTCTACTAGAGTGTATCACCTGCTTTGACACACTACAACTGTTCATTCTGCCGACAGAACATATTAATATGCTTCGTATAGTTCTGAAAACAAACAGAGATGTTTCGCCTAGATAGCATTAGCCTGTTTTCTTCGTAATGAAGACGTAGTATGTTTTCTGTGAGAAGGGAAGTGAATTCTTAAACATTATTTAGATGACTTTCAGGCTACAAAATTTTATAGTAATATTATGCAACCTTCAACACAATAAATTCGTAATAAATAAACCAATATTATTATATTAATACTCGTTTATTTGCACATGTTTCGATTCAGCTGGATCATCTTCAGACAAATATCCATGAAATGCGCTACTCGTATTGAATTTTATTATTAATGTGGATCCATATTTTATTTATTTCCTGTCGCTCCCACTTGGATCATAGGGCATCCGTGAAAAGGATTCGTTTCACTTCAGCTTCTCAAGCTTAGACAGTCTGTAAGATTCCTTGGATGGGGGATCAGCCGGAAGCAAAGTTTATACCTACACAGGACAACACAAAAACAGAAAAGAACGCAGACATCCGTTGTTTTGAGAGGGAGTGAAACAAAGTATATTGTAGTTACTATAGGATTCTGACGATGGTGTATAACACAGAGAGATATTGGGTTTTCGGACTTTATCCATCGTCCTGGTTTTTAAGGTAACTAAGAAAAACACGACGTTTAGAAAGAGCCAGCCTCAATCACTGGTCCAGTAATTGAGGCTAGCTCTTTCTAAGGGACCCAACAGAATAGGTGTTTTCCCTCACCCGAGGACGGAAACAGATCCAGTTTCCGAAACGTCGTGTTTTTCTTTGTTATCTTAAAAACTAGGACGATAGACAAAGTCCGAAAACCCAATATCTCAAAGTACATTGTGCCCAAAATAAAAGTGATTCTAAATTACTGTCTGGTTTTTCGTGGCTTCTTAACGGAAACAGCAACAGTAATTTAGAATCAACCTGTGTTTCTAAGGTTGTCACATCTTGTGCAGACAAGGAAGGTAATTTTTGTGTGTAGGAAGATATTCCAGGTTCGGCGATTCTGGTGCACATCCCATGTTCAAAATGTAATATCTTGACTTCCTAATGGAGGTGATGACTCACCCTCAAAAATGTTTTAGACAAAGTATAAGAACTTCAAACTTTCTCTACGTGCAACTGTACCTATATCCGTTTCTAGGCGAGGCTTTGGGAAAATTCTTGTCTGTTACTGCTGCTACTGACCGTGCGGACAAGGCTTTCGAGAGCATGAACAGACTTTTACAGAGATGAGAACAACTTTTAACGCAGGGGGTGAAGAACGGGAAAAGGGAAGAGGAAAATAGGATTACAAGAGATAGGGAAAGTGTCAAGCATAGGAAACGTACGTAAAACTTTCATGAGGTCCCAGGGAATATTTGTGCAGGAGGTCGCGTAACGTACACAAAAGTAGCGCATGTCAAAGTATATGAGATCCAAACACAGCAATCGGTCACCCGTTCCCAATATCTCCCTCCTGTCCCGCGAGCATACATGCGTTTTTCTCTCGTTTCTTCCACTCTGAAGTCCTATATGCTCCATTAAAGGACTTTAAGGTGGTTACAGAAAATCAGAGTACGCTGTGGTGGGGTTCAGGTCTGACAACGGCGACTTACTCTTCAATCTTGAAGATGGAGTCAGTATGTTCCTCCGAAATATCGATGAACTATTGAACTGCACCGCGTTATATCCCAGAAAATATACAAAATTAAAGTTTTGACTGTTTCTAATTAATTAAGCACCACACAATGAAGACTTATGGGGGAGTGGAGGTATAGCTCCATCATTCTTTACCTCGGCAGTACATGAACGAAAGTGGTCAACTTCATATTCCGGCTGCTTCATCTTGGGTGGGCCTCAGAGCCAACCAACTAAGCTGCCGCGTGCACCCGACAATGTCGTTAAACTTATAAATAAATACAGGAAACTAAGAGAGTTGTCAGACTTAAGTGAGAGAACACAAATTTCAGAAATACAGAGCCAAGTGGCCGTTATTATAAAATATGACTATAAATTATTATGGGGTTTCTGTGGTTTAAGATTTTCAAACCGGAAATTGAATATCACTTGGGCACCGTACGTGCCATGAAAGGCGCGCATTTTGAAGTTGTTCAGCAATCTGCATTATTGATTCCATAACTAATAAAACTCGTTGAGTCGCGCTTTAATACTACATCAGCAGTTTTATTCTGTTTTCTTCGTTTTGGAAATTATAGGCCACGGACACCCCGACAGTAATTTAGAATCACTCTATACTTCAGCATTGACTGTCACTTCTGGTTTCATGGGACGAGTAAAATGTCCGAGACCTATGGACCCCTTGTGTCATACGGTATTAGTGATATGCTGGACCTATAGAAATGAACTGTAACATCAAGCCTTATTACGTGACCAGTGCATACAACCTTGACAATAAAATCTGGTTACATAAATTTAACTTACTGGAAAACCGCAACGTAAGGTATAATCTGTGCTCTAATGAAACGCATTTGTGTACGGAATAAAACATTTTATGCTGAGATACTACAACTTACGTAACTAAGAGCGCTGTAGCGGAACCTGCTTAGAGTTGGTACGGCCGTCCATACAAACAAGAGCAGTTGGCAGCTATCTGCAGTGATGTAATATTTCCGCCATCGGAGGCATTTCATATACGGCGCATCAGAGAGCAGGAAGCGAAATTTAGCGAGTGAGTACTCCGCTGTCATTACAGCAAACATTTCTGAAAAAAAAAAATGGTTATGGTACACAACAAAAGAGTATAAAAATAATTATTTTACCTGCCGTTTTGCATGGTGGCACGCGGTAGCGTAGTTGGTTGAGGCACTATGCTGCAAGCTGGAAAGTTGCGGGATCGAATCCCGATTAGATGGATTTTTTTTTTTTCAATTTATCTAATCCTTCCAGCTGCATTATGGCCTGAGCTCGACTCAGCCTCTAACAGAAATGAGTACAAGAAATATTCTTGGGTGTAAAGGAAGGCCGACGCGTAAAGCTGATAACCTTACCGCCATCTATGAGCCGACTGTCTACAAAATTTGGGAACTTCAACATCTCACAACACTATGGGCCTCCACGGCCTGTTACAGGAATACTTTTATTTTTTACTTTTTTGCCGTTTTGTATGGTTGTAAAACAGAGCCTCTTGCTTTGAGGGAAGACTAGTAAATTACGAGAGCTAAGAAAATTATTTGAGTCTAAGTGATGTGAGCCGGTCACGGTAGCCGAGCGGTCTAAGTTATACACTATCTTCGCTCGTTCGGAAGCCGGGATCGTGAGTTCGGATCTGTTTCCTGTGAGGTACGAACTGAATTCTTATATATTATTCTTATACACTGCCGGTCACGGTAGCCGAGCGGTCTAAGGCATGTACTGTCTTCGCTCGCTCGGAAGCCGGGATCGTGGGTTCGAATCCCACTCAGGACATGAATGTTCAGTGTTTGTGTACAGGTAGAGGCCTTGCGACGAGCTGATCACCCGCCCAAGAAGTCCTACCGTATGTCTAAAATTTTGTAAACCGAAGTGAAACGTAGAGTTTCATGGAGGTAGGCCAAAGCCGAAATTGGGGCTGCAGCGCCAGAGAAATAAAGTGATGTCAAGCGGGCGCGCAATTTAGAATGGTACACAGCTAGGGACTTCGTTATTTTGACAGATAATCTACTCGTTGCCTACAGTCTTTTTGCGGACATGTTATACATCTCAGAGACATCCTAACTCCATAAATCTGAGTCCCTAAAAACGCCAGTCACTCAGCGACTCAAATTTTCCTAATATTTTATTGAATCCGAAGGTTCATTACCGTGTTCACAAGAGCTCTCCTCTGGTTTCTAGCCTGAGACAGATCAATTCAGTCCATAACAACCCACAGCTTAATGTTATCCTCCGGGCATTGTCTGGGTCTTGCTTGTTGTCTCCTTCCAGCCTTCACACCAAAACAACCTAATCATTCATCTTCACCATTCATGATACATACCCTGCCAATCTGATTCCCGGTGACTTCAGCATTCTAATTACATTTGGCGAAGGGTACAAGTCATGAGTTTCCTCATTATTCAGTTTCCTTCAGTTTCCTGGTATGGTGATTTTGAATCTCGCCGTGTGTTTAAAATAAAATAAAGTATACTTTATAACGTAGATGTAACAGCCTACGTCAGCTTCAGAGATGTTCTGGACCCAGTTATACGACTAATAATGTTAAGAGAGGGAAATTTGTGAAGTAACGTACCGGGTTGCAAGTGTATGTCGCATATTAGACATGTCTATAGAGTCTGGTGGTGAAATATTAAATAAAAGTGACTTGGAAGGCCAATTAGGATGTTTTGAAGGTGACATTGAAACGGACATTAGGAAATCGATTGTGAGAATGTGAGGTTTACTGACCTCAATCAGGATAACATCTATGGTGATAATTGATAACCGCTCACAGTGGCCGCACGGTCTAATGCATGAAATGTCTTCGCTCGCTGGAACGCTGGGATCGTGAGTTCGAATCAAACTGTAGGCATGGATGTCTGTGAGTTTTATTTGTTTGTTTGTGTTTGTGTTGTCCTGTGAAAATTTAATTATATAAGCAGTGCTGATGAGAATGAAATACACGTATATAACTACAGAACCTTTATTTAAACACTATAAAAATACAATACGTTTATTCATCGATAGAAGACTCAGAGGTTGAACTTATTTTTGAACGTAATAATGGAGGTCTGAAGAAACTGTCAAGTTTTGCCTGAACAGACAAGTCACTAATTGTAAGATTTGAGGTTTTCACGGCGGTGACTATGAAGAAAGCAGTCTTCTGGGATTTGGCACCGTGTATATGTGGTGTTAACCGACGTTTCGGAGGAACGTATCGCCTCCATCTTAAGGGTAGAAGGAAAAATACAAGAAATCCGCAGGCGAAGAGACCGTGAGAACCGGTACAAGCAGACCAGTCTGCGGATTTCTTATATTTTTCCTTCTACCCTGAAGATGGAGGCAATACGTTCCTCCGAAACGTCGGTTAACACCACATATACACGGTGCCAAATCCCAGAAGACTGCTTTCTTCATAGTCAC
>NW_019737400.1:505288-517823 GCF_002891405.2 Cryptotermes secundus
ATAAATAAATAAATAAATAAATAAATAAATAAATATATAGTATAGTATATATAATCTCGTCATATGCTTGCATTGCCGTTCGGTAACTTTAATTTCTGCAATGCAAGCATATGACGACATTAATAGAAATGGATCCTTTGGTTCATGTAGTCCAGTAAATGTATTTTACTGTTTATAAACGACTGATAAGGATCATTACCGACCGAAACATATAGCATACTAAACATCTTAATAAACTAACTGATTTTATCGATATTCGAGTCTATCTGTTATTCATTAGAAGTGTAGAATTGTGATCTGTTTATCCATGTCTTTACAGCCCTTTGTTGGATCTTGGCCGCTTTTTCAGTTTCTTGATCTTTTTACACAGCCGGTAGGACTCCTTGGACGGGGGATCAGCCTGCCACAAAGCCGTAACCTCCACACAAAACAACACAAATACAGAACAAACTCACACGGACATTCATACCTCGAGTGGTATTCTAACCCAAGATCCCAGTGTTCAAGCTGGCGCAGACAGTTCATGTCTTAGACTGGGCAGCCACTGTGATCGGCTAGAATTGTTGTGATGGACAAATTTACAGAATAGACAAAAAAAGCCGGTACGACTATATAAATTTATATATACGTATGTACTATACAATACACAATATACAATATACTATACTATCTTATACAAGAAAACGTGGCTGTATACATCCACTCCCCATACGTCTTCATGGCTTAGTGCTTAGTTAAGCACAGGGACAACTTTACCTTTACTTTCACAATAGAAGATAGTCCACTTCATATTTACCGCCGTCAGGACTTCATCAATGTTACCATTCCATTCCAGGTTTTAACAAAATATTCTAAAGAATAACCTTATCAAATATTACGACAACTGATGACAGAGACACACTTTTTAACCAATTCGCCTACCAAAACAATGCAACCAGCAAGTGTAGCCCCCTATCGGAATAGTGTGTTGTAATCTCATGCAACGCCATTGTCATTCTATTATAATGTTGAGAAGTGTATGAACATATGATAAAGGGCAACTATGTTAATATGGAGTAATGAAATTTGTTTTCGGCAGCACGCCGGCCAACATGGTGCTTCCCCCTCCTACTAAGGACATACTGGAACGTGTCAGGGCCGAATTCGGGCTGGATGAGGAAGGGATGAAGCAGGCGATCCAGGTCGTTAAGGACTGGCTCAAGCAGCAGCCTCACCTGCCTCAGGACTGCGGTAAGTGGCGGCTGCCTGTAACACTGCGGACACGTGGTGGCGTGGGGCACTATGCTACAAGCCGAAAGGGATCGAATCCCGATGAGGTCATTGAATTTTTTCAATTGCCCTAAGCCTTCCTGCCGCACTATGGCCCTGGGGTCGACTCAGCCTCTTAACAGAAATGAGTACCAGGAATATTCTTGGGGGTAAAGTGAGGCCGGCGCGTAGGGCTGACAACCTTGCCGCCATCTATGAGCCGATTTTCTAGGAAATGTGGGAACTTCAACATCTCACAACCCTATGGGCCTCCAAGGCCTGTTACAGAGATCCTTTATTGTTTTTTTACTTTACCTGTAGTAATGTTACACAAAATTGTTGAGACGACAAACAAACACAACGCAGCCATGTAACATTTACATTACTATGTTTATGTCTGCACAGAAGATGGGAGGCTGGAAAGGTGGATCATCCGCTGCAAGAACAGCCTGGAGAGAACGAAAAAGTCTCTGGACCTGTACTACACTCTGAAGACAGCAATACCGGACATACTTCTGGACAGGGATCCCCGCAGCCAGTGGTTCAGGAAGGTTGTCAATGTGGCGTAAGATTTTGCTGAATTAAATGAAAAATAATTTGATTTTCAGAATAAGTAATCCTTGTTGAGCATTCTCTTAACGTGCAGGATTCATCTCGTGAGACGCGAGAGTACATAGAATATCTGCCGTAGATGGAACTGGTATGGACTTTGTAGACGAGAAGAGTTACTTCTACCTAAGAGAGAGGAATGGGCCGGTCACGGTAGCCGAGCGGTCTAAGGCATGCACTGTCTTCGCTCGCTCGGAAGCCGGGATCGTGGGTTCGAATCTGTTTCCTGTGAGGTACGAACTGAATTCTTATATATTATTCTTATACACTGCCGGTCACGGTAGCCGAGCGGTCTAAGGCATGCACTGTCTTCGCTCGCTCGGAAGCCGGGATCGTGGGTTCGAATCCCATTCAGGGCATGGATGTTTGTGTGCGTTTTTCTGTGTTTGTCTATAGGTAGAGGCCTTGCGACGAGCTGATCACTCGCCCAAGGAGTCCTACCATATGTGTAAGATCTAGAAAAACCGAAGTGAACGTAGTTCATGGAGGTAGGCCTAAGCCCACTGGGGCTGTAGTGCCAAGGAAAAAGAAAAAGAGAGAGGAATAAGTCTCGTATTTGATAAACGTTTGTGGCGCTTCTTAGTGAACCACTGATTAGTCGTGTGACTGTGTGGAAATAGCTCCATTTTGACCGATGATTCGTTAAAACGCGCAAGCGCCAGTAAGCTTCATCAGCTTCCGTGTTCAAGCCACTACTGGCCGGCGACTGTCTTCTATTTAACTGATGGCTGCCATCTCGCACCAACCTCACGCTCTTCTGTTCAATTGCAATTAACAAAACACTAGGTTTGTCTTGCTTATAGCACCTACCGCACAGAAAACACCGCTTCCAACATTTTTTCTATTTTTGGGTCACGCAGCTGTCGTACGGACCGCGTAGAGAACATACCTTCCGAATTAGTCCAGTGGTGCATGTTGGGAATCTGTTGCCTAGCAACGCGTGTTGTTTACAGAGTCATCACCTAGCAACGGGTCTACATGCTGTAATATAGTTATTGAGTCAATAACTCTGCGAGACTTTCAGTTACTTAATTCATTTGTTGGTCGTTTAATAAGTCAGACTAACTAATAAACTTCGTGGAACTGATCGCTTCTTGAGAAGACACTTATTCTGCAGCTACTCAAGAACTTCCCACCATTTTATGGAACCTGAAAATGTATTTCCGTTTTCACAAAAGCCCTCCAATTGTTCGTATCCTGAGCCTGATCTATGCAATCCATACCATCATATCCTACCTCTCTAAGAACCATTTCAATATTGTCCACCCATCTACTTTTGGGTTTCCTAGTTCTCTCTTTCCTTCTGGCTTTCACGCCAATATCCTACATGCATTCCTCTTCTCCCCTATTTAGTAAATCAAACACTCATTTAAATCATTGCCTAATTAGTTAATTATTTAATCAGTTAATTAACCGGAAATTTAATCATGTGATTATTAACTACACTGACCCAATTAGACCAGAAGCCTGAATCAAACAATAAAATGTAGCCTCAACTGAATGATTGCAGTTTCGTGTGTCCTCTGTCACAATTAACGGAAGACTACAACAGGGTAACGGTGCTGGGCTGCCTGGAACCCGATCCGAACAAGATCATCGTACAGGACATTCTGAAACTCAGCTTCATGGTGCAGGATGTCAGGATGTGTGAGGACTATTGCATCTCCGACGTCTACATCATGGACTTCAACAAGTTCTCAGTGGGTCATGTCACCAAAGTCACGTTGCCCATTTTGAAGAAGATGGAAGTTTGTGCAATGGTACGTCATCACAATCCGACAACTTTAGAACTTAAGATTACGATCTTCTGTAAAGTTAAACCATTTAGTTAAGGGTACAAGAAGATTCCATCGAAACACTGTCCATTTGAGTAAGACTGAAGATGTTCTTTATGGTCCGACAGCCTTGTAACAGAAGTGTAGTGCCTTCTGGAATGTGAAGATATGTAGTTTGGTAGATAGATACAAACGTTTCGTAGGAATCTGCTTCCTCCATATTCAGGGTGAAAGATTCTTGGAAGGAGAAAGTGATTTTTTACTTTTTCACAGCGTCCTGACCTCCTAGCCAGTGGGGACATAGGGCTGTTTCTCGGGTCACAGATCGTAGAACGTGAAGCTCACTACCTTTCTCCAATAAGTGTCAAGTTTTAGAATGTGTGGAACTATAATTCCACTTCCTCACTTCATGTGCGATGTTTAATTAATTAATAATGCCGTCTTTGGGGATGTGGTGCCGTGTAGGTCTTGTGCGAAACGTCGGTTCACACAAGATCTACACGGCGTCACATCCCAAAAGACGGCATTTTTCATAGTCACCGCCGTGAAAACCTCAAGTCTTACATAATAAATTAAGATTATAGACAACTTTGCCTTCACCTTGTTATTGTTACATTGAAGTTTTCACCACAATGAAAACTTGCCAGCAGGTCTATAATCTTGCAACAGAAAAAAATTATGTTATTTCGTGTGAATTAGGCAACAAAAAGAATTCACTGTTTTCTTTAATAAACACAGTAGTTTCCCATGTCTAGGTTAAACTGTAATACTGCACTGAATGTCACTGCACAAAGTGAATATACAGAATTGCCCAAACAAAACAAACTCTGTGGCTTGTGGTCCGCAAGCGAACTATACCGACCGAGCGACCGTCGATGGTCGGCGAAGTTAGTGCCAATTTTAGTGGATAGAGAGGGTTGCGTGGTCAGCGCAACGAATCCCCACAGACGTTAATTACGGTTTTCTAGACCGGAGCCGCTATTTCCTTGAAATAGCTCCTCAGTTATTCTCACGAGACCGAGTGGACCCCGTTCCAGGCCCACTACTACTCAGAAAATCTGGTAGCACCGGGAATCGAATCCGAACCTCTGATCTGTAGCCAGGAACTGTGACCACTAGACCACAGAGGCGGCCTGAATGATCCAAACAGTTAACCTAAATAATTCATTCGTATTAACGGGAGTGCCCTGATTTAGAACAACCTGTCAATTTGCAGAACGGCTTCACAGCGCAGTGACTTGCGCATTCGCCATGGAGGATCTCATTTCGAACAATTTCTGTAAGTAATAAAGAAATCTTTGATTTCAGTGTACATTTTACTTAACCGTTAACAGACTTTGGGCAACTTTGTGTATACTGCCATTAGAACAAACCACTTGTAAGAGGATGTTGTCTGTCACACATCCGTACCTCGATCATAAATGTAAGGTAAAGTTATCCCTAGGCCGTGCCACAACTCAACCGGTTAGTCGCTGGTTTCCCACCGCGGCGGTGGGATTTGTGGTGGACAAAGTGGCGCTGGGGCAGGTTTTCTCCGAGTATTTCGGTTTCCCCTGCCAATCTTCATTCCACCAATTGCTCCACAATCACCCTCACCTATCATCTGGGGCTGGTACAATAGGCCAGAAGTGGCCGCAGTACTAGGGACTTAGTCCCACCCCACTAGCAATAAAAAAAATTTTATCCCTGTACTTAACCAAGTAAGCATTACGTCATGAAGGCGTATAGGGGAGTGGATGCATTAATCCACGTTTTCTTGACCTCGGCAATGGTTGGAGGTGTGTGGTTAGCTTCACGCCGCCCCTGCGGCTTTACCCCCGGGGAAAGAGCCCCCGGTATCCATTGGATAGGAGGTTGGGTGGACCCCAAAGCCGGTCCGAACGACTTGGAGAAGTGAAAATTCTTGATCCCACCGGGACTCGAACTCCCAACCCTCGTTCTTCAAGCCAGTAGCCAGTAGCTATACCGACTGCGCTGTCCCTGTTCACGGTTCCCTGATCATTCATATATTTATCTCACTCAGTTATATGATTACGGTTAGCCGTCGTCACAACAAATGGATTATAATGACTCAGTATTTTGCAGAGAGAAATTTATTTCGTGGTACATGTTTCGGTCCTCATGCGACCATCATCAGGCAGTGATATAGGAATACGTATACGCTCACTGAACTCCTGACCGTCAGTCTCACTTTGACTTTTTTGAGTCAGTTGGGTTCGAGAATCCACCCTGTCAAGGTATGAGGTACGGAGTTGCGGAACTGAAGGAGATGTCAGTCGGTGACTATTAAGATAAAATGGCAAGGAAAGAATTAGGCTGTGCAAAGAAAAAAGAATGTTTGTGTGATTTGAAGTGACAGTGCGACTATTATAAATCCGTTGCCAGGATACAGCTAGTGGAGACTGAGAACCTTAGTGTGTGTACAGCAGTGAACTGTAAATTGCACAGATTAGCGATAACGCTGTGTTAGTTGTAATTACGAGTTGAGGGTATAAGGTGTCAATAAATCCAATCATCGAAACGAAACCCCGTCAATAAGTCACACACAACCGCTACACATGACAATATTTAATCATCAAAATGTGTTAAATGCCAATATTTCTTTTTCTTTTGCAGGGCGCTTTTTTTTCCTATAGGACGCAAGGCAAAAAAATATTTAGATGGTAGAGAAAACTAAAATTATACAACTTAATTAAAACTGCACGCAAATGACCAATCGGGAAAGCTTGTTGTCTCTCGGTTAATCAAAAAACCTCTTGCATTTTAAGAAACCCTGGGTTCATTACTCTGTTCACAAAATACCAACTTTGGATCCTACCTTGAACCAGATAAACCCAGCGCGTACCCCACATCCTCCTGCTTTTACAAACGCTTTAACATACTCCCATCCACTACTAGGTTTTTCAAGTGTTTCAGATTCTCAGGCTAAAATTTTCTGTAAACTTCCCATGAATTGTGTATTTCCTGCATATTCTGTAGGTTTTGATTTAATTACCCTACCAAATGTTAGGGGATTATAACGAGTTATGCAGCCCTTCGCAAGTAATTTTCTCCATCCATTGTATCTTTTCCTTTTACAGAAAAGCTTCAACATGAGAATCAAGGAGATCCATCTAGTTAACGTACCTCCATTTGCTGATACTATGGTAAACCTTCTGAAGATGGTTCTAAAACCGAAGCTTATTTCCAGGGTGAGTGGAACAGTTCTTAATTGGGAAGTGTATTATGTTCTGGGGCTTGACGCCGTGTAGTCTGTTAGAAGTCTGTCGATGTTTCGGAGGAAACTTTGCGGTCGATCAGTAAGTCACACAAGCAACCAGTTGCATTGTTTTTACTGGGTTTTGTTTCGATTATTCTTGGAACTTAATGACGGAGGAATTAAGTCACTCTGAAGAAAATCGGTATACTTTTATCAGAATAAGCTGCCTTACATCCCAGAAGACAGTACCCTCCGTAATCATTGCTGTGAGGATGTCCAGCATACATGGTTGAGATTTGAGCAACGAGAGTTAACAGGGGTCAAGTGATGAATTGCAACATTCATAATGCGAACAAGGTCACACTCATATCTGCGTGACAGATGATAATATCTCTGGAATGCTGTCACGTTAAGGAATACACTTCATGCAAATATAACACAAAATTATATTTTTATATTGTAGCAACCTGTTGCACTTTTTACTTAGTGTCAATTAGATTTTGGAATCACACGTGCAACTCTAATGTTCTCTAAGACACGCAACACAAGACACAATAAGAGAGAACACAACCCACCAATTTAAACACGCATGCGCATCGTGGGAACCTATATATTAACAACACAAGCAACAACAGGAGACAACAATTTCTTCGCCCAGTAATAATTTTAATACCTTATGATGATGATCACAATGGTCGAAACATATAGTGAAAAAATTTTCAACTTTTAATAAATCTTACAGAATAGTGACATTGTAAGAAACTAATAGACACAAAATTATATATCTATATATAGAAATCATGAAAAGGTCAATTTCATCTGATCAGTATTCCTTTTTATGTAACATAAAGGCGGAAATTGTGTCTTAAATTCTGTAGCCGTTTAACTCACGAAAGAACGTATATTAATATATAGTAATACATTACTTTGAATAATAATTCAGCGTAATTTTTATTTATTTGAGTCACTGGGCACTTACACTCAGTACAAATATTGTGACGCCTAAAAATGCTAGGCAACGGCTCGGTAAACATTTTCCCGAATCTAGCTCTCAAAAGTAGGATATACATTGCTAGGTAACGGACCAATGAACAGGCATTCTCGGTAACACGTGACGTATTTTCCGTGGGGTCCATCCCGACGAAATATAAGAGGGCACATAACGAGAGTACAACACAGACTATGAGAATAGAAGGAGTACAATGCAGAAGAACAAGAATGGAGCGTGTCCCAGTGATTTGTGAAATGGGTAGATTAGTTACAGCGCTATAATTGATTGTGACTGAGAAAGATTCTAAACTAAAATGTCAATAAATCCAAGCACTGAATCCAGAACCCATTACTATTAGTCACGGAACCCCGGACACGTGACAATATACAAAAATGTAAAATATATAATAAGATAAACACAAGAACAAATTAAAAAGTCAGACTGGATCTCCACAGCTTCATTTCTTGAACGCTTTGGCCTGCTCAACAATTTCCTTCCAACTACTGTCCTGTATGTGAGTTGTCCAGTTATAAATTCCTAAGTCCTTTATATCTTCCCTTACGTCACCTTTCCATCTGATCTTAGGTCTGCCTCTCTTTCTTACAGCGTGTGGCTGCCAGTCATATATGCTTTTAACTGTTCGTCCAGCCTCCATCCTTGAGATGTGTCCAAGCCAACTTACTCTTTGGGCTTTGATGAAGTTACCTATGTTCCTTCCTTTTATTAGATTGTCTAGTTTATCATTGGTTTTAATTCTCCAGGAGTCATCATGGTTTCTTGATGGCCTGGACATCTTTCTTGGATTTCTGAAGCTTATTTGCATTTCAATAATATTTTTAGAATTATCCAGATTATATCATCATCATCATCAGTAATCTGTCAAGACGACAGGTCCACAGTCTCTTCCAAAACAGTTCCTTCACTTAATGCAATCTAGAGCTTTTTCCTTCAAATGACAGTATCCTCTTGTGTCCACAAGGTCATCCANGAAGCTTTCCAGATGTTTCTGATCTACTGGCCTAAGTGTCCATGTTTCAGCCCCATACAGAGCTATGCTCCAAATGTAGCATTTCACTAGTTTCTTCCTCAAATTTAGGTCCAATTTGCTGGTAAAAAGATTCTTCTTCTTGCTAAATGCAGCTTTTGCCATGGCAATCCTGGATTAAATCCAGATTATATATATTATATAAATTTAATTAGCAGCAGAAGCTCATGTAACCGAAGGAAATTTACTGGAGGAGCAAAACTGAACACAGAAAAACTACGCAGGTTCAGAGTAGGAAAATGACTACCGACTGTTTCATGAACCGAGTGACAGAATTTAGCGTCACTATAAACATTTATTATAAACAAAGTACGAGAGTGACAACGCCAGCTATGTGGTATCTGCAAATATAATTTTGCGCTTCTGTGGTCTAGAGCTCAAATTCCTGGCTACAAATCCATAGGTCCCGGGTTCGATTCCCGGCGCTACCAGATTTTCTGAGAAGTAGTGTGTCTGTAACGGGGTCAATTCAGCCTCTTGAGGATCATTGAGGAGCTATTTCAAGGAAATTGTGGCTCCAGTCTAGAAAACCGAGATTAACGGCAGTGGGGATTCGTTGCGCTGACCACGCGACACTCTCTATCCGCTAAAGTTGGCACTAACTTCGCCGACAAACGGCGGTCGCTCAGTCGGTATAGTTCACTTGCGGACTACAGGCCACGGAGTTTGTGTCTTAGTGATACTTAGCATCTTGAAAAATCTACTCCGGAAAAAGTCTGTAAATTTCCTTTATGCGCACTGAAGTTTATCGGTTTCAGTAATCGTAACAAAGTTCCAAGCAACAGAAGCAAAATGAAGATTCGGCCTTAGTTTTTTTAAGTTTCTTGGGGTGAAGAGAGATGGAGACTTCTTGGTACGTAGGCGACTAATTGGCCTATTGTACCAGCCTCAGATGATACATGATGAATTCGGAGCAGTCGGTGGAATGAAAATTGGCAAGGGAAACCGACGTACTCGGGAAAAAAAACTGCCTCAGTGACACTTGGTCCACCACAAATCCCACACGACCTGACATAAGCTCGAACCCGGGCCGCCGCTGTGGGAAACCGGCGACTAACCGCCGGAGCTATGACACGGGCAATCTTCGATTTTACCAAAGAAAAATGGAGAATCAACAGGCTTCCCATGGTAAAAAAATCAATGTGTGTAAAGAGATTATAAAGGAAATCAACACCCACTCACTTAACTCACTCACGGAGCTGAGCCCTTCTTGAGAAGCCGCCAATTCTGCAGCTACTCAAGAACTTCTCAGCATTTTATGGAACCCGAAGGTTCAGTACCGTGTTCATAAAAGCCCTCCACTAGTCCCTATCCTGAGCCAGATCAATCTAATCCATGCCATCTCATCTTATATCTCTAAGATCCACTTTAATGTATTTCTTTGGCTGATCTTGGACTTCATCCATCGTCTAGTATGTAAAAGACTGATCCAGTGATTGAGACTAGGTCTTTGTAACGGACCCAACTGAGTAGGTTTATCCTTCCCCACCCACCTGAAGACGGAGACAGATCCAGTCTCCGAAACGTCGTGGTCTTTTGTCTGTTACATACCAGACGATGGGTGAAGTCCAAAAGAAGCCAAAAGAAGTACAGTATACACCATCGTCAGAATCCTCTCAAGTCCATCTATTTTAATGTTGTTCACCCACCTCCGACTTGGTATTCCCAGTGGTGTTTTTCCATTTAGCTATCCCACAAATATCCTATATGCATTCCTCTTCTCCACCAATCGTGCTACATGCCCTGCCAATCTCATTCTACTTAACTTGATCATTCTAATTATACTTGGAGAAGAGTGCATGTTATGAAGTTCCTCATTATGAATTTTTCTCCAACCTCCTGTCACTTCATCTCTTCAATCCAAATATTCTCCTCAACACCCTGTTCTCAAACACCCTCAGCCTATGTCCCTCCCTTAATGTCAGAGACCAAGTTTCACACCCATATTTTTGTATTTATGCTAGAATAATGTATAAGGTAGGTTCCCTCAGGGCAATGGCGGAAGAAACCTCAAGAAAATCAACATGATGAAAATTAAGTTTGCAGTTAGTGTACGAATCCAGATTCCCAATTAAATCACTTCACAACATATGAACATTTCCAAGATTATGCTGAGACGTTAACACGTTCGTTTTCTTTGTGAAAACAATTCTGAGCTTCGTTAAACCAGCTGAACCCCCTCATGTAAAAGTAAAAAAGTAAAAAAAGTAAAGGTATCCTTGTAACAGGCCGTGGAGGCCCACAGGGCTGTGAGACGTTGAGGCTCCCACATTTTCTAGACAATCGGCTCACAGATGGCGGCAAGGTTGTCAGCCTTACGCGCCGGCCGCGCTTTACTCCCCAGGAAAATTATTTCATTAATTCCTGGTACTCATTTCTGTTAGAGGCTGAGTCGACCCCAGGGCCGTAGTGCGGCTGGAAGGATTAGGTCAACTGAAAAAAATTCATGACCTCATCGGGACTTGAGCCCGCGACCTCCCTGCTTGAAGCATAGTGCCTCAACCAACTACGCTACCGCGTCACAACAAAATCATTGTCTGAACGTAAATGTAAAACGCAATAGGTACTTTAACAGCTCGACACAATTTAAGGTCATCAAAAAAAAAAAAGTAATTAATAACATGTAAAATGCACTTTATCTGACTTGAGGTGCGCCGGACTGCACGGCAAGGGCGAGGGAAATGCACCAGACAACGTACACAAGGCTGCCATTCAGATAAATAATTAAAAAACCAGTTCGATTGACTCCAAGACATTCCATAGTCACTGTAAACAAATTTAATAAATTCTCAAAAAATAAAAAATAAATTGAATTTATCATACATGGTCATATATCTTACACTTTAAAATGTAATTTCAAATTTTCCCAAAACGGTGTTATGAAATCGAAATCCGCTGTTACTAATTTAGTCACTTTACTTGCCCATGTCACACTTTTAGTTTATTCGCAAGGTCAAATTGACACCATTTATATTGATTTTAGTAAAGGTTTCAGCGAAATTAAAATATATATTTTAGATAGATAGATCAAACTAAGCGGCCTCCGTAGTCTAGGGGTAACGTTCCCACCTCATGACTCAAGGTACGTGGGTTCAAACCCGGCGGAGGTCGTGGAATTTTTAAGGGCGGAAAAATTCAGGGAACAAGTCCTCCGGGAGGGACTTTAAGCCGTGGGTCCCGTGTCGTAGCTTTAGGGCACGTAAAAGAACCTCATGTCTCCAAAGGAGGCCACTGACCTAAATTAAGGACATTTCCCGCCCAACAGTAGTCTCTAACCCCTCTGGTAGATGGGGGAAGCATTGAGATACCTCTGGGCCAGTAGAGGCCGACCTCGCTGGCTAAGTAGGGACTGATGGTAAGCACCAATAGCGGTAGGGTATGGAGGCTGGTAGATCACAGGGGGACACACAATAGATCAAGCTGGTCGCCGTGCATGGGGAAACCCACCCCCTCCAATAATTCAATTCAATTCAATTCAATTCTTTATTATTTATGTGCTGAGCCAACAGCCGCAAGGCCAATTATAGACTCAGCACAGTGTATGATAGAAGTAGTTACATTCTGGACAAACACAATATAAAGTCAAACAATGATTAAAGGTTAATGTTGGAGGAAAACAAATTAATACATATAAATAACATACATAATAATAATAATTCAATTCAATT
>NW_019737400.1:521752-529780 GCF_002891405.2 Cryptotermes secundus
ACCTTAATTATATAAAAAATGTAAAGTTGTCCTCTATGTTTAACTAATTAAGCACTACGCCATGAAGGCTTATGGGGAAGTGGATGTATAGACCCACGTTTTTGATCTCGGCACTAGTTGGAGGTGATTGGTTAGCTTCACGCTCCGACACCTTTTTTCTTTTATATAATAACAGTTTTATAGTGCAATGACGTCAATCATTATGCAGTGGTATTAACAATCAGGAACCAGTTACTGAATCAACACGAATACAACATAACGGCTAAAGAAAAATACATGGATAACTAAACAAATAAATACAAGAAAGCCTTCAAATTCCATCATAAAAAGTTCTGACAGTTTCTATCGGCCTAAGAACTGAGTAAGGTACAGAAATACACGTACCTAAAGGTTACTGATTAAATAGCATCTGAAAAAACCCCCGTGGCCTGTAGTCCGCAAGCGAACTATACCGACCGAGTGACCGCCGCTTGTCGTGCCAACATTTTGCGGATAGACGGTATCACGTGGTCAGCGCAACGGATCCCCATGGCCATTAATTTCGGTTTTCTAGACTGGAGCAGCTATTCCAATGAAATAGCTCCTCAATTATCCTCACGAGGCTGAGTGGACCCCGTTCCACACCCACTATTTCTCAGAAAATCTGTCAGCGCTGGGAATCGAACCCGGGACCTCTGCATCTGGAGCCACGAACTCTGACCACTAGAACACAGAGGCGGCCCAAATAGCGTCTGACATCAGCAAAAATATTCTTACCTACTTATGCTCCGGGAAGAAGCAGGAACACAGACAGCTTATGGAAATAAGGGGTAATATTTAGCGCCATTTTCAATATTTATTATGAATTAATCATCAGAGTGCCAACGGCTTATATATAGTCCCTTTAAATTTAACCATTCTAATGCATTATCACAGCAATACTGAATATTTTGAAAAATCTGTTGTGATCAAAGTGGCCGCGAGCTCTAAGGCATGAACCGTCTTCGCCCACTCCAACACTGGGTTCCAATCCCACTGAAGGCATCGATGTCTATTTTCGTTTATTCTGTGTTCGTGACGTTCTGTGCGTAGGTAGCGGCCTTGGGACGGGCTGATCCCCCGTCCAAAGAGTCCTAATTACTGTGTGTAGGATTAAGAAACAGTAAAAGCGGCCGAATTCCGAAGGGCTGCAAAGCCACAGAGAGAGAGAGAGAAAACAGTAATGGAGTTTGAAGCAGCATGGTCATACTTAAGCTTAAATGTGACCAGTGTAAACTACAGCCGTGGAAAAGAGAAGCCAAACAATTTTACTGCATATAAAACGAGAAATTCAACGTGTTAACGAAAATTAAGATAACAGTACACCAAAATCCATATAGAATAATTTAACTAGGGTATGGCCGCGCCATAGCTCAAGCGGTTAGTCGCTGGCTTCCCAACGCGGCGGCCCGGGTTCGATCCCGGGTCTGGTCAAGTGGGATTTGTGGTGGACAAAGTGGGGCTGGGGCAGGTTTTCTCCGAGTACTTCGGTTTCCCCTGCCAATCTTCATTCCACCAATTGCTCCACAATCACCCTCACCTATCATCTGGGGCTGGTACAATAGACCAGAAGTGGCCACAGTACAAGGGAATTAGTCCCACACCACTAGCAATTAAAAAAAATACTTACTTACTTACTTATGGAGCTGAGCCCTTCTGGAAGACAAGCAAAATGTGCAGCTACTCAAGACCTTCCTAGCATTTCATGGAACCCAAAGGTTCATTACTGTGTTCACAAGGGCCCTCCACTGGTCCCTATCCTTAGCCAGATCAATCAAATCCATACCATCTCATGCTATCCATTTTAATATTGTTCACCTACCTACGCCTTGGTCTTTCCAGTGGTCACTTTCCATTCGGCTTTCCCACCAATACCCTATATGCATTCCTCTTCTCGCCTGTTCGTGCTACATGCTCTGCCCACCTCATCCTCCTTTTACTTGATCATTCTAATTATACTTGGAGAAGAGTACAAGTGTTGAAGCTCTTCATTATGCAGTTCTCTCCAACCTCCTGTCAATTCATCCCCCTTCGGTCCAAATATTTTCCTCAACACCCTCAGTCTATGTTCCTCCCTTAATGTCAAAGACCAAGTTTCATACCCATGCAAAATCACAGGCAAAATTATAGTTTTGTACGTATATTCTAATTTTTATGTTTTGGGACAGCAGACGAGAAGACAAAAGGTTCTGGACTGAATGGTAGCAAGCATTACCGGGTTCAATCTCCTTTTAATTTCCTCTTCAATCAGGTTATAATTTATTATCGTCGTTCCCGAATATCTGAAATGTGCCAGATTTTCAAAACATCTGTTAGCTCTCTTTATGTCATGATTTTGCCCTGCATTTTGGTGACGAGACAGCAACATACACTTAGTTGTCTCTGTGTTTACTTCTAGGCCAATCTCCTTACTTGCGTCAATTAAAGTTTGCGTGTTTTTCTCTATGGTATCTATTATCACCCAGAAGTTTCACATCATCAGCATAGACTAACAGCTGAAGTGTCCCACTTAATTTCAGTCCCACCTGGTTTTCCGGTCTTTCCTGGACTTTCCTAATGGAACGTTCTAAAGAAATGTCGAAAAAACAGTGGCGATAAAGCATCTACTGTTTCAGACCATTCTGGATAGGAAATTTATCGGACAAATGGTTACCTATACGGACTTTACCATACTTTTCGTTTAAACACATTTTAATCAGCTTAACTAGTTCCATGGATATCCCAAACTCTATCAGAATATTGTACAATACTTCCATCCTAACTGAATCATAGGCTTTCTTGAAGTCTATAAATATCTGACGTACTGTCTCATCGTACTCCCACGCCGTTACAAATTTTGAAATCGACACATATTTTTGGTCCCAAACATATGAGTAACCCCACTAGCAACTTTAGCAGCCTAAACACTTTGTTGAAGTACAGGCACTGAACAAAGCAGTCTCCAATGTATCGAAGGCCAGCGTCATATTACGTAAGGTATGCAATTAATTATAATTAAACAATTAAACTGAATTGTTATTGTTCTCTCTAAATCTCTATACTTTGCATTCCTGAATTGTCAATAGCAACTTGTTAGATTTGTGATAATGATATTATTATTATTATTATGTTTCCATATATGTATTAATTGTTTTCCTCCAATAATCACCTTTAATTATTCTTTGACATTATGTTCTGTTTGTCCAGTATGTAACTACTTTTATCTACACGGTGCTATGTCTGTAACTGGCCTTGCGGCTGTTGGCTCAGCACATAAACAATAAATAATTGAACTGAATTATTATTCTCCTTATTATTATTATTGGGGGCACGCGGTAGCGTATTTGGTTGAAGCACTATGCTAAAAGCCGGAAGGTCGCGGGATCGAATCCCGATGAGGTGGATTTTTTCAATTTACCTAATCCTTCCAACGGCACTACGGTCCTGGGATCGACTCAGCCTCTAACACAAATGAGTACCAGGAATATTCTTGGAATTTTCCAGGGGGGTAAAGGGCAGCCGGCGCGTAAGGCTGACAACCTTTCCGCCATCCATGAGCCGATTTTCTAGAAAATATATGAACCTCAACATCTCACAACCCTATGGGCCTCCACGGCCTGTTACAGGTATACCTCTACTTTTATTTTTATTATTATTATTATTATTATTATTATTGTGCTGTTAAGTTTGCACGTAAATAAACACGAATTGAACTGAATTGAATTATTAGAACTGCAGTTGGAATGTTTATTCCTGTTTCTCAGATACACGTCCACACAAAAGGACACGCTGCATTACATGGTATGATATCGAAGAGGATTCTACCTAGCGAATATGGCGGTGAGAACGGCTCTCTTATTGACCACTGGTGTAAGTAAATAATAAAGTTAATGTGGACTGCATGTTGTCTGTTCCCAGTACACAGAAAGACGCATTGAATTCTCTGTTCTTCCAGCTGCCTGGTTACGAAAGCTGCAGAATTATCGAGATTGGTTCTTGGAACAAGATAAAACGAAATCCGATGAATCTAAGAGACCAGGAAAAGCCGTCAACAACGGAGACCTGTTTGGTTTCGAAGGTTCGTTCAGAAAACTGAATGTCGATTAATGAATCCTGTAAGTGCAGTAGTCACAAATGGGCCTATCCCCTTCTGTGGTTCCCGTAATGATTTATGAGAACTGGAACGAAAGACAATGTATCTACCTTTCTCTCTTCTCCTATTTCTTTTCCATCCCTTTTCGATCTTTCTTTCTTCTTTATTCCGTTTCCCTCCGTTTGTATCCTACCGCGTATTATTGTACAGTATTCTGTATATAACATATGTATGTACAATTTGAAGTGTCCTGATTATAGGAAAAAAAAAACCTTGTTGAAAATAAATTTGGAATTAATTGTAAAACTAATAAATTAATAAACATACCAATAAGAGGTGAAATATACTACACATTTAAAAGTTGAATTTGTCCCCATAATTAACTAATTAAACACTTACCCCATAAAGGAATATGGGAGAATGGACATATAGATCCATGTTTCCATGACCTCGGCACTAGTTGGAGGTGCGTGGTCAGCTTAACGTCCCGGTGGCTTTACCCCGGGGAAAGATCCCTCTGTACCCACTGGATAGGAGGTTGGGTGGACACCAGAGCCGGTCTGGACGACATGGAGAAGTGAATATTCTTGCCCCTACCGGGACTCGAATTCCGACCCCTCAGTCGTCTAGCCCGTAGCCAGTCGCTATACCGACTACGCTATCCCGGCACACATTTGGATATTTAAAACAGACTGCAAATTTTATTGAAAACATTTACACGTAACATCTATAGATAGAGATAAGCATTCGAATGGTGAACTTCAGTTTCTCAGAGTGTCACCAGAAATGGATAGGAAAAGAGGCCAACAGACTGAAGAGACAAACATCTGAAATAGCCAGCTCTCCATTTATGAATAAAATGTACAATTTATGGATATGCTACATGTATACCTAGTGCGGTGAAGGTGAACAACTAATTGAACAGCGCACTTTTCCTTTCGGATATATATATCCACGTTTCTGCTCTCCAGTCGACACAGTCTTGCGGGAACTGTACTCGACATACAAATTCGATTGTCCGAAAACCTGATATCTAATAAATCTGTGAGTATTTTTAATTGTATGTAATATAAGGATAAAACGAAACTCTGTTGTAGAATATGTTACAAACATATTACTCCCATTCTAAAACGTGAAGTAATTTTTTATTGCTAGTGGGGTGGGACTAAGTCCCCTGTACTGCGGCCACTTCTGGCCTATTGTACCAGCCCCAGATGATAGGTGAGGGTGATTGTGGAGCAATTGGTGGAATGAAGATTAGCACGGGAAACCGAAGTACTCGGAGAAAACCTGCCCAGCGCCACTTTGTCCACCACAAATCCCACTTGACCAGACCCGGGATCGAACCCGGGCAGCCGCGGTGGGAAGCCAGCGACTAACCGCTTGAGCTATAGAGGGGTAGAACACATGAAAAACATGGCCGTTCTTAAGACTGCAGGCAATGGACGTTAAAGGAACACATTAAAGATATGCGCAGTGCTACCTACGTGTGTGTGTCTATATATATATATATACCATATTCTTTAACATTAAGAATATCTTTCTTCATCCACGGAGTGCCTTTATGTTGTATATATGATTATCATAATGAAAAGGCAAAGACACTTCACCGTTTGATTTTTCTCATAGAGAAGCAGTGTGTTTTCTGTAAGTTTTGAATTACAAATTAAAAAATAAGTGTTCACTCTTAAGCTGAAGTCCTGAAGACCAATGGGACAATGAAATTGTGTCTCCATGTTTTCTTATCCTGGGGGGGGGGGCGGTTTGGGGTCGAGGGTTCATTTTATTGCACCGGCGAGTCAGTATCGACGAAGGAGACCCGCCGATTTATTTCATAGGAACCTGGGTGGACCCCATGGCACATCTTCACGTTGTGGAGAAAAATCAAGTCCCTTGACGCTGACTGGAAGATAAAAAAATCTTCGGCTGTCCAGCCAAAAGCTCAGTTGTTACATGGACCGAATATTCAAAGTTACTTACTTATTCACTCATGGAGCTGAGCCCTTCTGGAGTAGCCGCAAATTCTGCAGCTATTCAAGAATTTCTTAACATTTTATGGAACCCGAAGGTTTATTACCTTGTTCACAAAAGCCCTCCACTTGTCCCTATTCTGAGCCAGACCAATCCAATCTATAACATCCCATCCTATCCTTCTAAGATCCATTGTAATTTTGTCCACCCATCTACGCCTTGGTCTTCTAAGTGGTCTCTTTCCTTCTTGCTTTCCCACCAACATCCTATATTCACTCCTCTTCTCCCCATTCGTTCTACATGCCCTGCCCACCTCATCCTCCTTGACGGTCATTAATTTCGGTTTTCTAGACCGGAGCCGCTCTTTCCTTGAAGTAGCTCCTCAATTATACTCACGAGGCTGAGTGAACCCCGTTCCAGACTTACTACTTCTCAGAGATTCTGGTAACGACGGAAATCGAACCAGAACCTCTGGATCTGTAGCCAGGAACTCTGACAACTATGCCATAGAGGCATTATTGATTATACATTAGTTTTAAACTCACACTGAATTTATTAAAATATATTTTTTTAAAACTAATTTCGCTAACGTCTTGTAACACTGCATATCAGTCCAGGTCTCCGGACTGTCCCTTTCTGACTTGAAAATAATCTGTTTTATCATTCTCATGGGACTAGGAATTTAGGTTAGAGCACAAATCTAAGACTGCCACGTGTGCATCATTTGTCCATGCTCCTTGTGTAACTTTTGAATTGGAAGGAAAGTCTGCCAATGTTCTTGTCTTAAGAACGTGGTGGGAACATGAGGTTTCCACAATTGAATGGCAACTGATCATAAATTTAAACAAGTCAAGCCTGATTTTGTAACGCATATTGATAAAACTAAGCGACCAGCTTGAAATATAGAGGCACCCATGAAAGCTACAAAATGTAGTTAATACATCGATAGCTACTTTCTCGAAACTGATTGAAGCATTACACAATGTCAAAGGATCGAACAACATTCATTTGATTAGCAACTGAGGAAAAGCATATGTTTCAGTGTGCCACGCAGCGTAATGTGCGTAATATGGAGCAATATAAATGAAGAGTGACTCAGATGCGCAGCCGCAATCCGTATTGTGTAACCTCATTGGTTCGCCAAGCGTCCATTAGTGTCCTGTCCTCTATTACCGCAAAAGACACCGAATGTGAGCTACATTATACAACATGCCTCTTGATACTTGGGATTATCTCGCGCACAACAAAAGATTTTATTTTCTAATTCACAGATTCAGACCGTATAATGACGAGCTTCATAACTGGTACTCTTCTCCAAGCATAATTAAACTGATCAAGACATAGAGGTTGAGGTGGGCAGAGTATTAGCGCGAATTGGGGGATGAGGCATGCATATAGGATATTTGTGGGAAAGCCAAAAGGAAAGAGACCACTGGCTGTTAAAATACATAGGTGAATGGATAATATTAAAATGGATCTTGGAGAAATAGCATGGGTTGGTGTGGGAACTGCCCACATTCAAGCAAGTGTGACAACGCGAGCTTGAATGTGGACTGAATTGATCTGGTTCAGGATAGGGACCAGTGAAGGGCTCTTGTAAACACAATATCATAACCTTCGGGTTACATAAAATGTGGGGAAATTCTTGAGAAGCTGCACAACTGGTGGCTTCTCAAGAAGGGATTAGTTCTGTGAGGTTACTTAACATCCAGATTCCCCGCGAATGGAAGAGACAGCCATCTAGAAGTGACACACATGTCGGGAGAATAGCTGATTGATTAATGTAGTCATCTTACTAGCAAACAACCCTCCATCTTGAACGCTTTGAATTGTACCTGGGTTAAGAAGACTTCTCTTTATATGTCGACAGAGATACTCTTTTAATAACCAACTTCCTTAACAACAACAACAACAACAAAAACAACAACAACAACAACAACAACAACAACAACAACAACAACAACAAC